>NW_006159775.1:6483065-6520004 GCF_000334495.1 Tupaia belangeri chinensis | reverse complement strand
TTTTTTTTAATTACTTAACATTCATTCCTTGAGCATCATCACAACATACTAAATGTGGTTTCCCATCTAGAATAAACTGCATAGTGGCTTAATCATGCATGTTATCATCAATAATATTCCATTAGTTCTTTTATTTCATCCTGTGCATTCTGATCTCTTTCAAATTCTCTCTGATGAGATGATTTTGTTCACTTCCCGCTTGACCACCGATCCTGGCTGGATGATGTGTTGCATTTGGAAGAGTACTAAGAACAAGGCTGGCACCTGTCAGCCTCTGCCATGGCAGTTTCCCTTCCTGACACTCTGCAGGAGTGATTCCTTTGACGTTTCACATTCTTACCATCTTGAAATTCAGGAGGGATGCAGTGGGAGGAAAGAGGTGAGAATGATTGGAATAAACTTTTTTTTGGTAGGAAACTGTTTTTCTTTCCCATCAAATATATGCAGAATTCTTTAAACCAAATGCAATTTCTTTAAGGTTTTCTGTTTAAAAATGAATATAGCGAAGCTATAGTTTAAGCAATAAATATCCATGCTACTGTATATATTTATGACATAGCTGAAAACGAAAACGTAAATATATGTCTAACAAAAAAAGCATGTACTTTGTGTATGTTACTATAATCGTGGGTGATTCAGTAATTTGCTAAATAAAATATTTCCATTTAAAATGTGGAGATAATCATTATGACAATCCCCTCTCATAATTTAAAATATTTTGAGCTATCTGCTTGAAGTTGTTTTTGTCCTTTAAAAATTTGCCAGAGGGTGTGTGTGTTTACTGGATATATATTGGGTTGTCAGGAAAGTCATGATGCATTTTTGCATAGAAAAACACTTCATGACTTTCCTGATGACTGAAATATATAAAGAGAGACAAAGCACCCCTTATACATGGTCACACCACAATCCCTTCTCCATATCTCCCTCTCTTTGGGACTTCAGACAAAGATATATGCGTGTGTTCAAGTCACCAAGACCAGGACTCTAATCATTCCATCAGCCATGGGGAATCTAGTTACTTTAACCACCAGGCCACAGATTGCCCTTAAGGTGATTTTACCATAGATTTTTATATTTTACAAATGTTTAACCATGGTTCTAAAACCTATCTATGATAGTGTGTTCCTCTTTTTCAAATATATGTTCTTTTTCATAGAAATGTCTTCCAATTTACCCAACAGATTGCTCAATGGTTCCCTCGTTTTTTTTACACTATTAAATAAATTTTTGTTTACTGCTTTTATTCTTGACTAATTCTATGTATTTTGCTTTTTGACAGAGCTATGGGAAATCTATTCTGCAGTGCGTTTATAGAAAGAGAAAAGCCAAAATATGAAGACTAAGATGATTACAGTAAAAGAGCACAGTAGATCCTACTCTTTTGAAATAGAAGTTCTTGCAGCTAGTTTTTTTTATATTATTGACAAATTTAAGGTACTTAAAATAAAATTACAATAGAAACGAAAGTCTAATGAAAAGATTTTATTTTTTTTAAATGGCAACCTAGCAGGCTATCTGCAGAGAGAAACTTTTAGATAAAATCGGAGCACTTGTAAACATTACCAGACTTTTTTTCCAACACTTCCAAACTTTGCTTAAAGCTTAAATGATATATTCTACTAAGTATCATAAATAATTTTATAAATGACCTTTAAAAGGAAAGAATTATGATATTGAGATTTCTTTTAAACAGTAAGAAAAGCTATTTATTTATCAAGTATTTCCTTTCAGACAATTGTTTGAGTAACTTTTACTACCACTTAACAATTTGTTGGGGTCCTAATGGCACAAAGGAACACATTGTAACTTTATGAGGTCTGTGTGGATAAATCTTTCATTTACCAGTGGTTAGCAACTAATTTTCAGACATTCCTAATGCAGAGCATATCCCATTAAGTTTAAAAATTCATTGAAGTTTCTATGTGCCAGATGGCACAATGTAAGAAATGTTTGAAGTGCACAGCAATTAAAACTCTTAAACATATAATAGCCTAGCTGGCAATTTGTTATATATATTGCATGTTAGAGCACTGCAAAATGCTGGCTACATAATATCCATCTGTGAATATACTAAAGTTTTAAGAACATAAGTAAATAGATCAAGCTTGAGACAAATTCACATTCGGATTCCTAAAGACTAGAAAACCTTCCATGTAACTCTCCAATGTTACAAGAATAGAGAACCTAGAAATAAATCCACATATACACAACCAAATGATTTTTGACAAAGGTGCTATGAACAGCCCTTGGGAAAAGGACAGTCTCTTCAACAAATGGTGCTGAGAAAATTAGATATCCATATGTAGAAGAAAGAAATTAGACCCCTACACCTGCTCATATAAAATAATCTACTCAAAATTGATAGAAGGCTTAAATGTAAGAGCGGAAGCTATAAAACGTCAATTAAAAATTTAAAGGAACAAATTCAGAGCATTGGTTTTGGTAAAGATTTTATTAAACAAAACCTCAAAAGTACAGGTAATGAGAGTGAAAACAGACAAATGGGATTATATCAAACTAAATAGCTTCTGCATATCAAAGGAAACAATAAATACAGTGAAAAACAACATAAAGAATGGGGAAATATTTGCAAACTATATATCTGATTAGAAGCTAGTATCCAGAATATTCAAGAGCTCAAAAACTTCCACAGCAACAAGAACAAAAAACAACAAATAATCTGATTTTTTTAAAGGGCAATTTCAGCATTATTCACAATTACTAAGACATGGAATCAACCCAAGCAACCATAAATGGATGACTGGATTGAAAAATCATGGCACATGCACACTATGAACTATTAGTCATGAGAAACCATAATTTGCTACAAAGTGGATGAACATAGATGAACTGCTATCCAAAGTAAGCCAGACTATGAAAGACAAACAGTATATGTTCCCACTCAATGTATGTCCAATGTTGGCACTCCATGACAGAAATGGAAAGACCTGAAGTTTTCTGAAGAAAAAGATGTATCTGGTAATATCCTTGATCGGGTGGTAACATAATGCATATTTTTGAAAACTATGTTGTGTGTGATGGAGATGTACAACAATTAAAAGTGAAGATCAAGAAAAATTTAAAAATAGATGATTAATCTTAACAGATGTTTCTTTATCTTTTCTTTAAGTTTATTTATTTTTTCCAAGTGAGAGAGATAGAGATACAGTACCCCAAAAGAGTCTTGACACAGCAGTGTCTCCCTAGGTTTAGCCAGCTCAGTTCCTAGACACATACGTGCCTAATGTACTCATGGTGGTCTCCATTTGTGAACTAGTAACCTTCCCAGCTGGGTCTGTCATTCAGAGCATCTCCTTTTACTGCTGTACCACCAACTACCTCCCATGAATAAGCATTTCTTAAAAGAAAAAGTACACATGGCAGGCACGTGCATGAGAAAATGTTCAATATCAGGAATCATTTAAAAAAGTGTATATCAAGTCCATTTAGAGTGCTATTATAAAAAGACAAAAAATTTAAAAAATAGCAGACACTGACAAGGATGTAGAGAAAGAGGAACTCATACATTGATGGTGGGAAGGTAAATTAGCGCAGCAATTATGGAAAACAGTTTGTATTTTTCTCAAAACACTGAAAATAGAACTACTGCATCATTCAGAAATCCCAATATTGGAGATATACCTAAAAGAAAGAAAATTAATTTGTCAAAGTGATATATGCACTACCATGCAGCACTATTCACAAAATCTAATATATAGAATCAATCTATGTGTCTATTAATGGATGAATGGATAAAGAACAGGTGATATTTCTACACAATGGAATACCATTCAGCTACAAAATGAATGAAATGCTACCATTTGTGGCAATATGGATGAGCCTAGAGAATATTACATTAAGTAAAATAAGTCAGGTTCAAATGTTGATTGTTCTTACTCATGAGTGGACGGTTAAAAAAATGTGATATCATTGAAGTAGAGAATAAAATAGTTACCAAATCATGCAAGGGGAGGAGGATGGAAAAGATATACTGGTTAATAGAAAATTACAGTTGGATATGCAGAACACAGTGTATGATTCAATAGCACAGTAGGGTGTCTATAGTTAGTAATAATATACTACATACTTCAAATTAGAGAAAAGAAAGGATTTTGAATGTTTTAAACACAAAGTAAGCACAAATATTGGAGTACACTAATTACTCTAATGTAATCATTATACATCATATTCATGTATCAAAAGGACACATTGTACCCAAAACTATGTACAATATTATGTGACAGTTAACTTTAAAAAGGACCAGTTACATTTCCAACTGGGAAAGTTTAGAAAGTAGACATCATGCATTTAGAAATTTGTTTTTAGAGACCAATTTGTTGATTTGTTTAGAAATAGAAAATCTTTTTTTTTTCTTTTTTTGGAGAGGTTTTTGCTATAGGGCACATGTGCTCACCAGAAAGACAGAGAGAGACAGAGAGACAGAAGCTGAGAAATCACCCCGCAGGGAGGATGGCCACACACAATCCCTTTTCCTCCATTCTCCTCTTGGGATCTTGGGCACGCACGCACATGCACCTGGCATGAGTTTAAGCTACCAGGTCCGGGACTCGAACCGCATTAGACTACATGGGAGTCCAGAGACATAGCTATTACAATAACTGCTGGTCCCCAGGAAATCTTTTTTTTTTTTTTTGAGAGAGGTTTTTGCAATAGGGCGCGTGCGCTCGCCAGACAGACAGAGAGAAACAGAGAGACAGAAAGTGAGAAATCACCCCCCAAGGGGGATGGCCACGCCGCAATCCCTTCTCCTCCACTCTCCTCTCGGGATCTAGGGCACGCACGCACATGCGCCCGGCATGAGTTTAAGCCACCGGGTCCGGGACTTGAACCACGGTCGACTATGTGGGAGTCCAGCGACATAGCCACTACGCTAACTGCTGGTCCCCCCAGGAAATCATTTTTAAAAATGTGTCCTTGCAAATAGCCTAATAAGTCCAGGTATAGTTTAGAATCAGAAAAGCAATCACAGAGGTTCTTTTAATATTGTGTTTTTAAGCTAGATTTTTTAAATCTGAAGAGTAATTTGAGTTTAAACATTGTATTTACCAAAACAGATAAACTAGCTGTTTATATATGATATTTTGCAAATTGTTGCAATTATCTAGTTAAAAAATATTGTTCTTCCAATGTTCACTTCTAAGACTCATTTGAATGACCTGAAAACGCATTGTTCATCGCATGCATTACTCTCATTTTTCCTTATTTTATTATATTTACTGAACTATGTGTTGCCTTTTAATCTGATATTACTAGCTGAAAATGTCTCTCAAATTTCAGAATATTGCCTTAAATTCTCTTTTTCTTGGAATAAGTGTTAATTAGATACTTAAAATAGCCTTGATTTTAGATGGAGCCAGTTTGATTATGAAGATGAAATTTTCTCTATCACTAACAAGACATAATTTAACAAAATGATAAAGCAGGTTAGCCGTCTACTTATGTTTAATATCTGGAAGTCACCATGAACTCATACTTTAATTTTATTTATTTATTTATTTATTTTTAGATTTTTTCCATAGGGCATGTGTGCTGGCTGGAAAGACAGGCGGGAGGGAGGGAAGCAAAAAATCACCGCTAGGGGAGATAGCCACACTGCAATCTCCTCTCTACCATTCTACTTTCAGGATGTGAGGCGCACACGCGCAGATGTCTAGCACAAGTCTCAAGCCACTAGGTCCAAGACTCAAAACGAACGCCTTAACCACTTCGCCATCTGCTGGCCCCTTATTTTAATTTTATAACATACCTATACAGTATACTTTATTATGCCATGTTTCAGATGAAGAAACTGAAATTTACAGGGTTCAATTAGCTTGCTTAAGGACATAGAACTAGTAACTTAGAAAGCTGCAATTTAGAGCCGACTTTAACTTCTGAAACGTATTTTTTTTGTAAAAGTAATCTCTACATTCAAATTCTCCAGTCAGATGATAGCTATGAGAAGCAACTCTTTAGACAAATTAATAGCTATAAATTTCTAAAAAAATGACTCTGTTAAAATCTATACATTATAAGGATGTAGTGAGTATCATGAACTTACATTCAAATAAAATTCTTGTGATAATTTCATTGATTATTGGTGTGATCATAATTGATTTTAAGATATAAAGAAATAAAGCTCAGTTTAAAGCCAAAAAGTAAAATAAAATAAAATGTGGGGGTTTTTTGAAGAGGTTTTTGCTATAGGGCACGTGCATTCGCCAGAAAGACACAGACACAGAAAGTGAGAACCCCTCCCCCCAGGGGGGATGGCCATGCTGCAATCCCTTCTCCTCCATTCTCCTCTTGGAATCTTGAACATGCACGCAAATGCGCCCAGCGTGAGTTTAAGCCACCGCAATCATCTATGGGAGTCCAGCAACATAGTCATTATGCCAACTGCTGGTCTCAAGATGGTTTTAATTCAATAGAAATTTCTGATTTCACCTTACCAATAGTAATCCATAAACTAGATGAAAAATATCCAGTTCATTATTCATGATATAGTGCCCAACTAAATAGATATTATCGTTTCCAAGAACTCTGAAAAGAACTAAAAGCACACTAAAATATTTTGTAAATATATCCACACCTGCCCTCCAAAAACCAAGCAAATAAACAAGCAAACTAAAATGTTCATTCTAAGTATCATTGCGGTTATGAATAATCTCATACAATTAATAAAACCATGTTTTCTCCTTTGTTTATTCCTCTAAGTATATTGACTTATCATTGAACGATATAATACATTAAGTTAGTAAATGAAATATATATAGTATTGAATTTTAGTAGCTATAAAAACAACACAACAAAACATACAGGTATCTGATTCCACAGTACTTGTAATGAATAGAACTAACTTTACAAAGGCAGACACTTTACGTGTACAACGTACACGTACGATATGTTGTTTATGTTTAACAAAGGGTAAATGATAGATATTTTAAGGTATGTTATTCTAATAATATATTCTGAATAATAAAGGTGAATAACTGATTATTTTTGTTGAATTCATAAAATTAAACGTATCTTTTAATTTAAATCATTAAGAAGAATATTTAATATTATAAAAATATATATGACAAATAATTTAGTTCTAGAACACATCTAAAAGTTTTTAATGCTCTTAATATTTATACCTATTGATGTTGCAATGCGAAGATAAAATGTGTTTTTAAAAATTTTTAGAGGCAGATTACACTTTCCAAAATTGTATTAGCAACAGTATTCTTTTTTAAAAAAAATAATTATTTAATTTAACTTTATTTATTTGTTTATTTTAATTTGACCAGAGAAGGACAGACTGAGAGAGAGAGAAAGTGAGAAAGCAAGCTGCCAGGTTGGTACTCAACGGCAGTTGGCCCTGTGGGAGTCCAGCGCCCTTAACCACCACGCCACCTGCCAGCCTCATTCGAACGGTATTTTTTACTGCACACATTCTTCCAGTATTTGCTCTGCCCTTTGCACATGTGTCCCACTTTTAGCTTTAAATGAGCATTCAAAAGAGAAAATTCTCCGCATTGAAATCAAAAGCTGAACAGAATGAATCAAGAAGGAAATGAAAGCTTCAAAGCTATATAATTAATGGATTTAGAGAAGTAAGAGGACATACTGCTTTTATGAAACAAAAAAATGATAACAAATAATTGAGTTAGTTAACTGTGAAAGACAAGTCTCCAGAATATATAAATGCGATAGAAAAATTTATTAAATTTATAATGGTTTAAAAATACAAATTTAAAATGAAGAGATGAAAAGTAGGAGCAAAAACAATATAAGCAAAAGAGCAATCTATGAATCCACAAATCTAAAAATTAAATAGTTAAAAAATGATATGCTGGGACCAGCAGTTAGCGTAATGACTATGTCTCTGGACATAGCAAAAATCTCTCTCAAAAAAAATGATATGCTGACCAGCTGGTGATATGTTGGCTAAGGTGGTGAATCCCATGTGGTCAACTGTACTGTTTCTGGGGCTCAGCAGCATGAAAAACATGTCAGGCATGTGTACCTGAGTGCCAAAATTCCAAAAGGAGAAGGGATTGCAATGTGACCATCTCCCAAGGATGGTGCTTTCTCACTTTATCTTTATCTCTCTCTCTCTCTCACATGCACATTCTCTGGTAATTTGTTTTAAAGGGTGATACAAAAAGAGAAGAAAAATATCAAAAATAATACAACAAACTGTTAAAGTGCCAAAAATAATTAGTTTTCAGATTGAAAGTCTCTTCCATGTGCTTCCCTCTCTTCAAATGAAATGACATGCACTAAGCACATCATCCCAAAGTTGTAGAACTTTAGATAGAAAGAAATACCACCAGAAACCTGTATCAAGAATCAGCCATAAAAAACAGCAATAGAATACGATATAGAGACACTTCAACAGGAAAGTTATTTCTAACATAGAACTCTTTACCAAATATAAGCATTGAATTTCTGTTATATACAGAATTTCAAAAATATTGTCTGGCATTTTTTCAAGATGCTACAGGAATATGTGAAAATAAAAGTAAGAGCTTAAAACGAAGATGCTAGTGAAGAAGATTCCTGGATGACAAATGAAAATCAAGTCTACAAAGCAATGGGATGAACAAGAGAGCAGGAGTCACACAGTTTACTGATATAACATGGTGCTCAGTCACCTTCGTTTGGAGAATAACAGGACGATCTCTGTAAAGATGCAGGGCCATGGGTACTAGCTACAAGCCAAATAAATATCATCCATGCCAAGTTTCAACAGCTAATGTTCTTGATAGTGTTTCTTTATAGAATGAGATTCAGAAAGTGAGGTAATTGGAGGAGATAAACTGAATTGCAATGAATTAAAAGGAAAACAAGTTTATTCCATAATCACCTCTGAGAGCAGAGGGAAACAAGAGAATTGTGCAACCAACAAAAAATAACCAAACGTATGATTTCTGCCTCTTTATCAATTGCAGTTTAGCCATGTTCTTTTTCTCCCATCTTTTAGTTAAAATTAATAAGATACTCAAAGACTTTTTCCTTTGGACAAACTCTGTCTTGGATTACTATTTTAAAAACCTCATAAAGGAAAATTCCTGCTTCATCCTAAAATTTTGCAAAAGAGATCAATATTCCTTCTTAGTGGAAGAAGACGAAAGTCATAAAACATGATGCAATGGCTTCAGCATGATGACGTCAAGCAGTGAAGGGTATTGCTCCCTGAAATACAAGACACACACGAGATGTGCTCTACAATTGTACTTGCTTCCTGTTTTGAGAGAATTTCCAGGAAAAATGCTGAGAGGGGAATGTAGAAAAAAAAAAAAAAAAAACGGACCATCTAAGGAAAGAGACCCAAAAGCCGAGCAGCTAGAGTTCACAGAGCAGAATATAAAAATGGACAATGCTGCATAGAGAGAAAACAGAAAGACCTTCAGAGACTTCATCACAATATTCAGATTAGTGCATAAGCGAAAGATAACAACCCAAACTTAGGACAGAGCAAGTCAAAAGGATTAGAAGTTGCAGTGGCTGGAACTAACAAGGCTGGGAAGGGGGCTTGCTCCCAACTGATATATGGGAAACTTATGATTTACTCTACTCACAATGACTTGAATAGAGTTAGAGAAGAATCAGTAGGGGGAAATTATTAGCAGTAGGATGTATATTCTCAACAACGATATTATCATCCCCAATGGATTGAAAATAGGTTCTTAGGAGTGAAAAAAAATCTTAATTATCACAGTATTTTGTATTTCACTAAAAAGCCATAGTACATAAATAAATACACTTTTCAGGCATTAAAGAAAGTGACTAGGAAATAATATATTTTACAAAGATTCTTAGAAGACAGTGAAAAAAATTTGAGCAACATTGCCTTAAAGTTCCTCACTGTTCTATTTTCATTAAACAAACCTGAAAAAAAAAAAAGGCTGAAAAGACTTAAACCATTTTCATTCCATAATATGGGTAAAGAATATTTATACAGTGACATAAAAATATCCAACACTAAACACCAAAACAATTACAATGTCGTGTTATTCAGTAAAAATTTGACATGGAGAAGGTCAGCAGGTGACATGGTGGTTGGGACACTGGACTCCATCATGGACAAGTGCATTTTGAGTCTCGAACCTAATGACTTAAAAATCATGGTGGCGTGTGTGTGTGTGTGTGCGCGCGCACGCGTGAATCTCAGCAAAATGGAGGAGAAGGGATTGGAGGGTGATTTCTCACTTTTTCTCTCACTGTCTCTCTCTTTCTCTGGCACTGTCTCTCTCTGTCTCACCAGTAAGCACACACACATTCCATGGAAAAAAACCTTTAAAAAAATTGTCATGCAGATAAAATCCTAGAAAATTAAAATCATCTAGTCTTTGAAAGACATTATTAAGAGAATGAAAAGATAAGCCACAACTAGGAAGCATATTTGCAAATCATATATTGGATAAAGATGTTTTCAGTGTATATAAAGGATTCTGAAGTACTAATTTTAAGAAAACAGATGCCCTAACAAAAAATGGAAAGATTATTGAAAAAGATACTTATGCATCTTATCTGTATCAAATAGATGACAAAATAGAGAGATAACAGATTGACAGATATAAGGATGGAAAACTTGCCAAGGACATGAAACGATATCAGTATCATCACTAATTATTAGAAGAATAAAAATAAAATAACTATGAAGACCAGTAGACACTTATTATAATGGCTAAAAATTAAAGGACTGCCTATATTAAATCTATCACAAGACATGGAGGAACGGGAACTCTTCTGTCATGTTGGTGAAAGTGCAAAATCTTCATACTAATTTGAAAACCAATTTGAGGGACCAGCAGTTAGTGTAATGGCTATGTTTGTCGCTGGACTCCCATGTAGTTGGCCGCTGTTCGAGTCCTGGACTGGGTGGCTTAAACTCACGCCAGTCGCGTGTGCAAGCATGCCCAGGATCCTGAGAGGAGAATGGAGGAGAAGGGATTGTAGTGTGCCCATCCTTCCTGGAGGGGGTGACTTTCTATCTCTTTGTCTCTGTCTTTCCCATGAGCGCACATGCCCTATAGCAAAAACCTCTCCTCCACCCCCCCATAAAAAAACAATTTGAGAGTTTCACAAACATAAAAAGTATAGTTATCATATGATTTAGCCTTTCTACTTTAAGAAATTTACTGAATAGGAGTGAAAACCTGTCAATAAAAAGAACTGTACAGAGATTACCAGACGTCCTGCATACACAAACATATCTGACATTGAATGAATTTTTTAACTTGCCTTCAATATTGACATTATCAAGATACCCTAAATATCCTACAGTAAGATTTTCTTAGCGTCTTTAATTTAGTTCTTTATTTTATGATAATTTATATAAATTTGGGAGCTAAAGCTTTTTTTAACTTGAAAACTTTAATTGATGCTTAAATCACACAAATGGCAAAAGTACTTCCAATTTTATTTTAGTTTGTAAGTTTGTAAACCTTGCAATGGTCCAACCCAGTTTATTGTCAATTAGGAATTAGGAATTGTTATGTGTTCATGTGTCTATGAGATCATTAAACTCAGTTTCTTTTTAATTCATACAATACTTGGTATCAACTATAGTTTCATTTCTGTTATGTTTTAATGCAAAAGTGCTAACACACACACATAAATTTTATAGTGAGAGGACATTCATAGAAGGATAAAATAGTTCTTTTGAAGCTCTTAGTGCAATATGTTCACTCAATCTCAGTAACTGTGGAGGGTTGGTTTTATATATCAGCATATACCAAAAGATCAGCAATATTTATTTATTTATTTATTTACTTATTTATTTATTTATTTTCGGAGAGGTTTTTGCCATAGAGCATGTGTGCTCACCAGAAAAACAGAGAGACAGAAAGCGAAAAATCACCCCCCCACCCGGAGGGAGGATGGCCATGTCATAATCCCTTCACCATTCTCCTCTCGGGATCTTGGGCACTCCTCCATTCTCCTCTTGGGATCTTGGACACGCACGCACATGTGTTCAGCGTGAGTTTAAGTCACTGGATCCGGGACTCAAACTACAGTCAGCTACGTGGGAGTTCAGTGACATAGCCATTATGCCATCTATTGATCCCTATGAATAATATTTGATTTCTCCTAGTAGCAAGAAAAGTGATTTAAATGACATTTTTGATTGAGAGTAATTATGATAAAGAAGATAAAATAACCAACACAAAAAATGTAATGGACTTAAAAACTATATTACCATTGGTTATTTAGCCCAACTAATGGTTTGAACTTACTTCTAACAGAATTACTTACTAAATCCAAAAGAAAAGCAAATTTCAAAGTGCCAGGACAAAATCAGCCACAATAATAAATGATGGCTGTTTCTTGCATTTATGACATAGTTATGGATGCAAGTAACATCAATGTAGTAAAAAATTCCCTTTGATTTTACAATTTTTTTCATGAAAAATATGCTTCTAAATGTGTAGTAAGTAAAACCTTTTCCAGATAAGATTTCAAAAAGAATAACAGCATTTTTGCAAAGATTCTCTTACTAAACTTAGAAATAATGAGGAACAACACACTGCTTATGATGAAGATGGAACAAATACAAATGTTAGAGGCTGCTTGCTTGCATAAAGGTATAAACAATGTTTAATCAAAGTTAAGCATGGATGACTGTCGAAAGTGCAAAGCACGCTGATCATATTCTGTATAAAGCTGCTCAATAGCATTTCATATCCTTTGTATTGACATGAAGGTAATTATTGAGATACAGTATGCTTATTTCATTGATACTGCTCAAACTGACCAATTATGTCAATATTTATGATTTCATTGGTGTTCTGTATTCTTGAATTCTCTTGCATTAAAAAAAAAACTCTATTGGCTCAATTTAACAAGTGGAGTGCATCTTCGGTGGATTTGAAGTACTGAATCTGTGCCTTAATTCCAAGGGTCCCCCAAAGTCTTGTTAATTTGTAAAATAATCCAAAGGTAAAGCTAACTAATTTCTTGTACATAGCTTCCAGTATTTCTTTAGCAATAGGATTATGCAAATTGAAAGAAAAGCAAACTGGATTATTGAAGTGCTCCATTACTTTAACAACTTGTTGAATGTATTAAAGAGAGAACTCATGAATAATTCTCTTTGTCCTTCCCTCCCATGAATGGAAAGTTATTGTGTATAGTCATATCTCTGACTTGCTAGACATGCCATACATTTATGCTTTGTAAGCTATAAAGATGTATAATGATTAAATGTAAATAAATTTTAAAAATGACTTCTTTGAGTGCCAAGGCTATTGTTATAGAGAACATATTACTAATTAACAGGAAAAATAATTCCAACTTTTGCTATGGCACTTGCTATGACTATTTTGAATAGATTTCATCTTTTAAAGTATTCAGTTATTTGGCATGGATGTTACTAAACTCTCGTCTGATCTGGAAACAAATGAAGTTGTCCCAGGTAATGTTGAGGAGAGCAGGTATAAAAATTGATGACAGTGCTCACTTTGGCAGCACATATACTAAAATTGGAATGATACAGAGAAGATTAGCATGGCCCCTGAGCAAAGATGACACATGAATTCATGAAGCGTTCCATATTTAAAAAAAAAAAAATTGACGACAATGCTCTTTTGTTTTGTCAGTAGACATTTTAAAAAGTTGATCAAAGGATGCAATGCAATATTAAAAAAGAAAACAGAGGTGATTACATGAACAATAATATTCCGTGCTTCAGCCAGTCAATTTGAAGAGCAATCCTCAGACTTGTTAATGTTATGCCAGAAAGTTCAGTATACCAACTCATAATGCTAATGGTTTTTTTTCCTCATTAATAAATGTTCAACAGACAAAAGAAGAAAATAAGATGGATTCAACTACTTACACTATAAATGGAATATAGACTATAACTGCAAGGAATTTTGTATGCAAACGGTTCACACACACACACACGATCATTTAAGAATGTAAGGAAGGCAAAATCTCAGAGAAATAAAGCTAAAGAAATATGTATTGAGACCAGTACATAATACAACAGAATTTTTTTTTTAGAGAGGTTTTTGCTATAGGACACATACGCTCACCAGAAAGACAGAGAGAGACAGAGAGACAGAAAGTGAGAAATCACCCCCGCAAGGGGGATGATCATATTGCAATCCCTTCTCCTCCATTCTCCTCTCGGGATCTTGGGCATGCATGCACATGTGCCCGGTGTGAGTTTAAGCCACTGGGTCCAGGACTTGAACCGCAGTGGACTACATGTGAGTCCAGTGACATAGCCATTACGCCATCTGCTAGTCCCAAGCAACAGAAATTTATTTTTCATAATTCTGAAGGCTGGAAAGCCTGAGACCAAGGTGCTGGCTGAGTTGGATCCCAGTGAGTTTTCTCTTCCCACCTTGCAGACAGCGGCTATCTCCATGTACGTGTCCTCATAAGGGCTTTTGCTTTGTGCTTTCAAGGAGAGAGGAAGTGAGAGAATGTTCCAGTTTCAGTTATTTTTTATTTTATTTTTTTTTTTTTGGAGAGTTTTTCGCTATAGGGCACGTGTGCTCACCAGACAGAGAGAGACATAGAGACAGAAAGCAAGAAATCACCCCCCAGGGGGATGGTAATGCCGCAATCCCTTCTCCTCCATTCTCCTCTCGGGATCTTGGGCAGGCATGCACACGCGCCCAGCATGAGTTTTAAGCCACCGTGTCCGGGACGCGAACCGTGGTTGACTACGTGGGAGGCCAGCGACATAGCCATTACGCTAACTGCTGATTCCCAGGTTTCTGTTTTATGGGGACACTAATTCCTTAGGAAAGGATTTAACCTCAATTACTTTCATTACTTCCTCAATGTCCTCATCTCCTACAACCCTATCTAGTGCTAAGGGCTTCAATACATGAATCTGTGGAGAAATACAAATATTCAGCCCATTAACATGCATCAACAAATAAATGGATAAGTAAGTTATGGCATATTCATATGAGCAAGAGCTACTTGGAAATAAAAAGGAATTGTCAATACACGTATCGACAGTCAAAAGTAATTATGCTGATAAAAGAAATCAGGCAAAAAAATGACATATTATGTTATTCCATTTAAAAGTCTATAAATGGCAACTGATCATCTATAATGATTCAAGTAAATTAGAGGTTGCCCTGAAATAGGGAAAATATATTAGAAGTGTGTAAGGGAGTGCATTTACTATACAATAATAAATATAGTATGTATATTATGTGTATTTATTATACAATGATGCAACTATTCTTAAAATATTATAAAGGGCACTGTTCATCCGTGAGATTCATTGTCAATGTTGTCTGAAGTTGGGAGGTTTGGAAAGGATTATCTTGTTACAAGTTCCAGAGATAAAGTCTGTACAAGCACTGCTCATACCCTGGAGCTCTTTCTGAGTTTTCTCAAAACTGTACCTTCTCCAGCCAAAGCACCTGTTTTCCTCATATTTTCTTGCTATGGCTAAATCATGTAACTCTAATTGGCACTGTCTCAGGAGGGACAATTGGATTTAGAGAACTGATTTGGGAAATTTTAAATATATATATATATATATATATATGTATATATATATATATATATGTGTGTGTGTGTGTGTGTGTGTGTGTGTTTCTTTACTTGAGAGAGATTTTAAAACAAAAAGGGGAAAAAATGAGATGGTTGTATTTTTATCATTCTTCAGTTGGGTTATGGATGCTTCAAAACACCAATTGAACCTAAACATTGAATCACAAAAAGATTTTTTTGGCTGACACTGATTAAAATTGTGAAATCTTGGGGCTGGCACGTGGTATGGTGGTCAAGGTGCTGGTCTCCCATATGGCCAAGCACAGTTTGAGTCTCAGGCATGGTGGCTTTCTTTCTCATTCTCCCTCCGACTCTCTCTGATCAAATTGAAGAATGATTATACACAAATAAAATTAAATAATTCTTTTAAAAAATATGAAAGGGCCAGCAGGTGGCATGGTGGTTAAGAGCGCTGCACTCCCACAGGGCCAACAGCAGTTCAATTCTCAATCTGGTGGCTTGCTTTCTCACTTTCCCTCTTCCTCTCTCTCTCATTCTGACTCTCTCTGGTCAAAATGAAACACAAGAAAGAAAAAGAAAGATGGGACCAGCAGTTGGTGTAATGGTTATGACACTGGACTCCCATGTAGTCGACCACGGTTTAAGTCCCAGACCTGGTGGCTTAAATTTATGCCAGGCGCATGTGCATGCATGCCCAAGATCCTGAGAGGAGAATAGAGAAGAGATTATGGCATGGCCATCCTCCCGGGGGGGGAGGGGGGTGATTTCTTGCTTTCTGTCTCTCTGTCTCTCTGTCTTTCAAGCAAGTACACACGCCTTATAGTAAAAACCTCTCCAAAAAAGGAAAAAAAAAAAAGAAGAAAAAAAAAAAGAAAGAAAACAAGAAAGTTAAACAAAAAAATCCTTAATTTAAAAAAAAAAAATGTGAAATCTTGGGGCCAGCAGGTGACATGGTGCTTAAGGTGTTGGACTCTCACATGGCTGACCAAAGTTTGAGACACAGACCTGCTTTCTCACCTTTTCTCTCTTTTTTTCTCTCTCTCTGATTAGTGCATGTGCCCTGTAACAAATTAAAATAATAATGATAATGATAAATAAAATCACATAAACCTTAAAAAAAGAAAAAAAAAGGAAATTGTGAACCTTAAAGCTGTTCTATTTGTCAATCCAGTCAAATTACATTTCTATCCTCTTATTTTATCTTTCAGATCCTTTTTTGTTCTCCCTTTTCTCTTAAGCTAAAAGTATGAAATCAATATTCTCTAAGAATGCAACCATGCTGTGGAGAACATTTTAGTTGTTCTGTAGACTTAGGTATTTGTACAATGGTTAAAGAACTAGTACTTACGGAAAATTGTTACCAAAGAGCTCAGACTAAGTTAGACTTGGATACTTTAAACACTACTGATCTCTACCAATCAAAATCTTTGAGTGGGCCCAGGTGACTTAGGTAGAGACAGTTCTTAGAATGAGAAAACCTAATTCTCACAATTCTGAAGCTTAAAAGCTACTGAATCTTTAAGGAACAATAAGGAAATTAAAGTTAGGGAATTTAAAACATTTATCTATTTATTTACTGAGAAGTTTTTGTCTTAGAGCACATGCACGCACCACAGAGAGACAGAGACAACGAGAGGGAAAGTGAGAAATAATCCCCAAGTGGGGATGGCCATACCACAATCCTTTCTCCTCCATTCTCATCTCAGGATCTTGGGCATGCATGCACATGTACCTGGTATAAATTTCAAGCCACTGGGTCCAGGCCTTGAATCATGGTAGGCTATATGGGAGTCCAGCACCACAACTACTCTGCCATCTGCTAGCCCCAAAACATTTATTTTTAATTAAACATTCACATAAAATATGTATATATGTATGCAGAAGACTACATATGTGTGTGTATTATTTATAATATATTTAATATTTAATATATACAAACATATTCATCCAACAAATAGAGAATGCATGCTTATAAAAGAATATACAACTAGAATTCAAAGTTTCTCAGTCTTATATGACACTGCTAAGACGTGTGACCAGAATTATAGCACGCTAGTATTAATACTTCTGTCAAAAATTTATTGAGAAAATAACTAATAATGCCTTAATTTCCAGAAGTTGTTATTAAATTAAGTCAAGTAGAAAAACACATCAAAGTTTTCAATAAAAATATAAACAATCCTATATAAATTAAGACTATATTATTATCTTAAATGCACTAGTAAATTAAGTAACAATTAAGCAGCTTTCATTTAACCCACTAATCATGACTGTCAACATTCTTGAAACGTAATACATCTTTCCTTTTGCAATTTTTACATAGAAAAGAGATTATGGCTGGGCCTCCCCCCCGGGGGGGGGGGGAGGGGGGTGATTTCTTGCTTTCTGTCTCTCTGTCTCTCTGTCTTTCAAGCAAGTACACACGCCTTATAGTAAAAACCTCTCCAAAAAAGGAAAAAAAAAAAAGAAGAAAAAAAAAAAGAAAGAAAACAAGAAAGTTAAACAAAAAAATCCTTAATTTAAAAAAAAAAAATGTGAAATCTTGGGGCCAGCAGGTGACATGGTGCTTAAGGTGTTGGACTCTCACATGGCTGACCAAAGTTTGAGACACAGACCTGCTTTCTCACCTTTTCTCTCTTTTTTTCTCTCTCTCTGATTAGTGCATGTGCCCTGTAACAAATTAAAATAATAATGATAATGATAAATAAAATCACATAAACCTTAAAAAAAGAAAAAAAAAGGAAATTGTGAACCTTAAAGCTGTTCTATTTGTCAATCCAGTCAAATTACATTTCTATCCTCTTATTTTATCTTTCAGATCCTTTTTTGTTCTCCCTTTTCTCTTAAGCTAAAAGTATGAAATCAATATTCTCTAAGAATGCAACCATGCTGTGGAGAACATTTTAGTTGTTCTGTAGACTTAGGTATTTGTACAATGGTTAAAGAACTAGTACTTACGGAAAATTGTTACCAAAGAGCTCAGACTAAGTTAGACTTGGATACTTTAAACACTACTGATCTCTACCAATCAAAATCTTTGAGTGGGCCCAGGTGACTTAGGTAGAGACAGTTCTTAGAATGAGAAAACCTAATTCTCACAATTCTGAAGCTTAAAAGCTACTGAATCTTTAAGGAACAATAAGGAAATTAAAGTTAGGGAATTTAAAACATTTATCTATTTATTTACTGAGAAGTTTTTGTCTTAGAGCACATGCACGCACCACAGAGAGACAGAGACAACGAGAGGGAAAGTGAGAAATAATCCCCAAGTGGGGATGGCCATACCACAATCCTTTCTCCTCCATTCTCATCTCAGGATCTTGGGCATGCATGCACATGTACCTGGTATAAATTTCAAGCCACTGGGTCCAGGCCTTGAATCATGGTAGGCTATATGGGAGTCCAGCACCACAACTACTCTGCCATCTGCTAGCCCCAAAACATTTATTTTTAATTAAACATTCACATAAAATATGTATATATGTATGCAGAAGACTACATATGTGTGTGTATTATTTATAATATATTTAATATTTAATATATACAAACATATTCATCAAAAAAATAGAGAATGCATGCTTATAAAAGAATATACAACTAGAATTCAAAGTTTCTCAGTCTTATATGACACTGCTAAGACGTGTGACCAGAATTATAGCACGCTAGTATTAATACTTCTGTCAAAAATTTATTGAGAAAATAACTAATAATGCCTTAATTTCCAGAAGTTGTTATTAAATTAAGTCAAGTAGAAAAACACATCAAAGTTTTCAATAAAAATATAAACAATCCTATATAAATTAAGACTATATTATTATCTTAAATGCACTAGTAAATTAAGTAACAATTAAGCAGCTTTCATTTAACCCACTAATCATGACTGTCAACATTCTTGAAACGTAATACATCTTTCCTTTTGCAATTTTTACTGTACTTATAAAAATACTCTTGTATTTTGGGATCAGCAGAAGGCATAATGTTTACATTGCTGAACTCCCATATATCCTACCATGGTTTGAGGCCTGGACCTGGAGGCTTAAAACTTGGGCTGGGAACATGTGCATGCCTAGCCAAGTCCTGAGAGGAGACTAGAGGAGAAGGGTTTGCAGTATAGCCATCCCTCCTATGGGGTGATTTCTCACTTTCTGTTTTTCTTTCTCTCCGGTGAGTACATGTGCCCTATAGCAAAAATCTCTTTTTTTAAAAAAAGTATTTATATTTTTATTGTACTCCAAGTGCAATTTGTTACAAAGATCAATTATTTTTCTTCTTAAATGCAATTTTGACTTATAAATATTTCATTTTTCACACACTAAACATTCTCAATCTGAAACCTCTTGCTACTTTTCCTCAACTCTCACCTACTTTATCTACACAAAAAATGTATCTCACTGTTTCAGACTTATTTTTTTCCCCTTCTACATTTGTCTCTCTTTTCCTTTTCTGATCCCCAGTGATTTTGACAGAGCTTGTTCAGGTCATCTTCTAGTGTCTAATCTTATGAGTCACCTCAAGAACTACAATTTGCGCGGATTCCTTTTGTCTGGATCCTTTTCAATCACGGGAGGTCTTATGCTTTTCAATTTCTTTCGTCTCCCTGAGTATTCACTCCTGACCCTTTCCATTGAGTTTTAACCCACAGTGAGCTCTTCCTTCTCTGTATCCTCTTACCTTCAAAATCAGTCTGTCTCACTTTTTATACCTTAATTGGTCTTCACTTTTCACCGGGTCTTGGTGAACAAAGAACATATTAGTTGTTCTGTAGACTTAGATATTTCCTTTATTTTGGTCACCTGTATACTGTCTTAGCAAAGTTTTGGTGAAGAGTATAGTGTTCACAAATGCTAACTGGTGGCTGATTGCTTAACTTATGAATCTATATACATACATAGCAGTTATAAGTTCTTAATGATAAGAAATATAAATTTGCCTGTGCTTATTTGATGTAATGTAGACGCAGATTTACTAAAAATTAAGTGCAATGTTGTATCATCCACTTCATAAATTATTTCTTTCTAGCTTGCTTATGCAGAAGAGGAATGCTCTCTGATAAGAATATTTACTATTTCATAGACAAGCCTGGAGCAATGGAGGGAGTGGAATGGGCTGCAAAACATACATCTTAATGCTGATATACTACGTCATCTACAAACCACGACTTAAGTTTTATGTTTTAAAAATTTTTTTCATATAGTTTAAAATTCCCTTTGGTTATAAACCCAACTCTAATCCTCGCCCTATCACACAACTTTGCATATGTAACTTACTCTTCCAAATGTTTCATCAAGTTTAATTTTATGCAATGTTATATGATGTCTCAATTTCCTTTCCATTGTAACAGGCAACTATTCCTACATGAGCAGGAAGGAATTATTTTACAAATGAGCTCCAGAATTAAATTTAAACATTTATATTTGTTTATAGCAAAAGTTGTAATGGCTTCGTGAGTGACTTAAAGAGAAACAAAGCAAATACAAGACTTACAAATGTTTTATTAATATTCAATAATATTTTTACTAATTAAACTGAAATATACTCCAATAAATTTTAATTAACCTTGACTTGGAGGTCTCGCTCTCTACATGAATAGTGACTGTTTATTGATTTATTAGTCTTTGCCTGATAATGACAAAAAACCACATTAATTAGGTTCTATAATTATACTGATATTGCAGATGTAAAACAGAGGCACGAACTGTCTGGTAACTTGATCAAGGTAACAGGGCTAGTGAATGGCACATGTGGGACTTGACGTACCATGTCAAACTCCTGAGAAGAGAATGGAGGAGAACAGGCTGTTGCAATGGCCATCCACCTGGTGGGGGGTGATTTCTCATTTTTTGTCTCTCTTTCTCCTCTGTCTCTCCAGTGAGCTCGATGTGCCCTATAGCAAAAGTCTCTCTTTAAAAAAATGATAAATAAAGGACTGGTGACAATATGACTGGAGTTTCTAGATTCTTGAAGATAATACCAAAACAAAGGACATAGTTTAGAACTGTGAGTAAAGGCTTAACCTCTGAACCAGAATGTCTATTTCAAATTCCAATAGCTCTGTGAGTAACTATATGACCTTTGTCATTTTCACACCCAGAAGATGAGAATAATTATGGTACTTTTTGAATGAAAATCAAATGTACAAAAATGTTATTTCTAATAGTGACTGGCTTAAGGTAAGTACCAAGCAAGCATTCGTTATGAATTATTCATATTTTACAACTTTTATTTAGCTACGTAATATAGGATTTGCCCAGTGGTTTCAGCTAACCCCCCCAAAAATCCTTATAAAAACATAAATTGCAAGTAAGCTCATAGCTCAGCAGTTAAGTGCTGTGCATGGCCAACCAAAGTCTGAGACCCTATTCCCAGCAACTTCAAAAACACACCAGGTGTGTGTGCATTCGCAGGATCCTGACAGGATGGAAAACTGGATAAAAAAGGATTGCAATGTGCCCCATCAGGCTGCTTTCCTCTCTCACACATGCATGTACCCTGCGTGGGTGTGTATATACACACATGCTTGATGTGGCCAATTTATGATCTCTCTCAACCAACAATAATTTAATAGTTTTTTTTTTAGAAAAACCCTGTGTTGATATGCTTTAGTCACCTACATCCCTCCAGGACCAAAGTAGTACTTCTACATTCAATTTTATTTAAATGTTCATGGTGACTATTACATACAGCAAGATCTAAAATATAGACATTAAAAAAAAAGACAAAGTAACATTATTCAGATTGAAACACCCATATCCTATCCCATTTTATATGCATGCAAATTACAAACATAAATTTCCAATTTCCTGGCACTAAAATATCTAGGCAACAGAATTTGTAGAATGTGTTTTACTTATTTTCATAAATCCACTAACATAGCGTGACCATTATACCAAAATCTTGATAATAATCTTGATGATAATCTTTTTATTTTTTCTTTATTTCCACTTAAAAACAAAAATCTTCTGCTGGGACCAGCAGATAGCATAATTGTTATGTCACTAAACTCTCACTTGGGTGACAACAGTTTGAGTCCTGCACCTTGAAACTCATACCGGATCTGTGTGCTTGCGTGTCCAAAATCACGAGAGAATGGAGACGGGGTTGCAGCATGGCTGTTTCCCCTGTTTCTCACTTTCTTTCTGTCTCTCTCTCTGTCTCCGAGGCAAATGCACATACCCTATAGCAAAAGCCTCTCTTAAAAAAATTCTTCTGGGATCCAGCAGTTAGCACAATGGCTATGTCGCTGGACTCCCATGTAGTCGACTGCAGTTCAAGTCCCGGACCCACTGGCTTAAACTCACGCCGGGCGCACGTGCGTGCATACCCGAGATCCCGAGAGGAGAATGGAAGAGAAGGGATTACGGTGTGGCCATCGCCCCCGAGGGGTGATTTCTCACTTTCTATCTCTCTGTCTCTCTCTGTCTTTCTGGCGAGTGCACGTGCCCTATAGCGAAAACCTCTCAAAAAAAAAAAAAATCTTCTAAGACAGGAAGATCAGTTATTGCACATGTATTACACTCAGCCACCAATAACAGAACCAGTGCCAGGTCGTCACAGGTCCTGGGCAAAAGACCAATAGGTACTGTTTTGGTATGAGAAAAGTGAGTCTCTCAGAGGCGGTCTTGGCGATCAGACGGTAAATGAAATGCTAGATCAAGACAAGTTCTAGATGGAAGTGTGTAGTCCAGCAACGTGCACCAGCATCCTTGGCTTCTGACATTGTCCTCTTCGCTCCTCTGGCCTCCATGTGTGCACAGACTTCTGCCTCATCTTTCTTTTGTACTTCATCCTGCACATTTTTTCCTCGTCTTGGCTCTCACAGCACCAAGGGTTTCCAAGACGGCGCTGAAGCCAAGATGTGAAGCAAGGACATGAAAAAGACGGACGTTCCAGGGGGGAAATTGGTGAGGTCTAAGTGATTATTACAAACCGATCTTAGAAAAATACCTTTAGGGTATATACAATGACAAAAACCATGGAACAACAGAAATACAAGCAGATAAAGGAGTACTTGCATTATCAGGAAAATTGTGAAGTCGTTTTAAATCTTTTAGTTCACACTTTTAAAAAAAAATGGAATCCATCTCTCTTTTACCAACAATGTCCTCAATTCACTTTGCTTATAGACATAACGACAAGGACACCAGCACTCGTGCTGTGTAGACTTCTTATTTCAGACCATGCTTAAATTGCACATTTTATAGCACAGATATTTTGTTTACTTTATTGATGTACTTCCCATCCTACCTCTGTGATTTAAAAGACATGAAAGAATCAAGATGTCTGCAATGGAAATGGAAGCAAGCTTCAAAGAGTTCCTTTAGTCCCCTAAATATTAAGGTAACAATGAAAAAATTTCCACCAACTCACTGCGCTGAGTTTTTAGCCGTTATGCATAAAGTAAGTACAAACACACAGCAGATAAGAAAAGGATATCAAAAATGGTGAAGGGGAAGACTTTTTCAAACTATTCTACTTGTGACAGTAAAATCTTTAGCAGTTATCAAAAGCTCAGTAAGTTTCTTATTTCTTAATAATGACATATAAACTTCAAAGCAGTCATGGTGGAATAGAGCATTCAACTGTTCATATCCTGAGGAAAAAGAAATGCTGGTAGTGAGAGTTCTAACATATAAAGAAATAATGTATGAGAATTAGTGACTATATATGTGTGTGTGTGTGTGTGTGTGTGTGTGTGTGTGTGTGTAAAACCACAAAATCCTGAATTATGGGATTTTTATTTATTAATTTATTGTATTTTTTTTTCCAGAGGGCATGTAAGACAAGAGAGACAGAGAAATAAAGCACTCCCCCCATGGGACATGGTCATGCCACAATCCCTTGTCCTCCATTTCTCCATTGTGTTGATATTTGGGGTGGGCATGCACATGCACCTGGTGTGTTCTCCAAGCTGCCACCTGGTGCCAAGACTGAAACCACACGGTCAGCCATGTGAGATCTAGCTCCCGTCTCCTTTTTTTTGCCCCTAAGAGTTCAGCTTTTTATTGAACATGTTACAAAAGAGACTTAGTCAAAAAGACCAAAGCCCATGTCATAGAGTCTTCTTTCATGGCTTCTACTTTCTTCTCCCCAGCTGGGGCAAATAGCATCAGAGGCGGCTGGATCTCCTGCAGGTGCAGGAGCTGCTGGTGCAGGTTCACTGGTCCTACACTGCAGATGAGGCCCCTGCTGTTGAGATCTGGCTCCCTTAAGCATAGACCCTCGGGCCATCCATTTTAAACACATTTCCCTCAGAAAAGTGAGCTGTTTAGTACTTAACTTCTTATTTTTTTTAATTTGAAAATGACCGATTTTGAGAAAGTATGCTGCTGCCTGTGAATATTTTTGCAAATCTTTTCTGAATTAGTACATCTGTTTTATCTTGGCATTGTAGCTAGTTATCCTAACCTTGGTAAGAAGACAGCAAGCAGAATGGACCCTTTCTGTGGTCCATTCTAAACTAAGTCAGTTAACCAGAAGACCCCTCTGACATTATATTATCATTCTGTATGCTGTTACCCAACTTTGTAACTGATTAAACCTTCTTGCCAAACTAATTTCTCATATTTTGTATTTCATAGCTAAATAAAATTAAGTTTCTTTTTCTACGCCACCTGCCGGTCCCAAGATCATTTTTTTTTTTTTGAAGAGGTCTTTGCTATAGGGCATGTGTGCTCACCAGAGAGACAGAGAGACAGAAAATGAGAAATTACCCCCGTAGGGGGATGGCCATGCCACAATCCCTTCTCCTTCATTATCCTCTCAGGATCTTGGGCATGCACACACATGAACCTGACATGAGTTTAAGCCACTGGGTCTGGGACTCAAACTGCAGTAGACTACATGGGAGTCCAGTCACATAGCCATTATGCCAACTGATGGTCTCGATAGTTAAGTTTCAAGCATAATTCAGAAGAATGAGGTTAATACACACACACACACACACACACACACACACACACTTCTTTTTTGTTTGCTTTTCTTAATCATAGACACAAGGATAACTTTATAATTATAAACAATTCTGGGGGACATTTTAACAGGAGCAATTAACAAATTTGGATGACAGCACACTGCATTTTATATGGCTATGTTGGGACAGAGGTACGTGGTAAGGATACACCTGGAAAGTTTTCATCACAACAGTCGAGGAAATAAACCTCAATTTCACATGGAGGTCATTTTACAAAAAATATTTCAATTTTGTTTTCAATTTTCTAGTTTCAATGGAGATAAGAATTGCGATGTTATTCACCATGTCAGTGCCATGACTTGTCTCATTCATAAACTCCCCTCACCATCTTTTTCATATTACAATAAAAGACAATGGAATAATGGGTGAAATTCAACATGATGTTTATTCAAATCTTCTTGAGCTTTTAAAAAATCACAAAACGTAGAGCAAAGTTTGTTATTTTTATCCTAATGTATTCTCTGCAACTGGGATAAAGTACTTTAATTAATGTATAAAGTCTCAGTGTAACTTATTTTTTTTAAATCTTTCAAACATTTGGCAGAATAATAATGTACAGTAATCAAAGTTCTAATCATAGAAGAAGCAGGGTGTTTTTATCGTATATTGTTATACAATCTGTCCTATTACATCCAATGTAATGATACAGAGCATACTCTAGCAGCCTGGGTTTATCTGCTTCATTGCAAGATTTCACACATGACAGATTGCAAATGATTATTGTGCAGCTCTATCATATAATCAGCTACCATTATCGCATAGTAACCACCCTGGTAAGGAGATGCTCATTGGGTATTTTTTAAATGGACTTCAGGAAACAAAACAAAGGAATGCAAAAACACTCGGAGGCATTGTCAAACTAGAGACAATTTTTAATGTTCCAATGATTTATTTTTTAAACCTTTGGCTTTCCAATAGTCTATATTCTCAAGATTTTAATCTCAGAATCATAGCAAAACTGAAGTTCCCGGATAAGTATCTTTCTTGCATGATATGGTGTGTTTGCCACCCATATCAAATTCTAAGCATTTCAGATCAAGATAAGGAGCCACATCAATCCAGATATGTTATTCTTGATGCCCCAATAAAGGCTTTTTATTTACACGGATTAAATTTCTCCCACTGAAAATGAACATATGCAACAGCAGTGTTCTTTGGAGAAATTGAGAATAAAGGTTAGCTTTTTTGACATGAGCTCATTTTCAAGCCAGTTGTATAAAAGCACTGAGGAAGAAACAGCAGAGTGATTTGCTGGTAGTGATTTTGTTCTTAAAAGATTGTGGGAGGTAACTCATTGGAAAAGACTGAGAACTTCTGCAGTCAGTTTGCAATGATGCCTACTGCCCCCTGCTGACCCATCAAAATAATAGACCATTGTTTTTCTTTGGAATTTAAATAAACACCTTGAGTAATTAGTGATGGAAGATGTGTTCATTAAGATCTGAAATCACCACGTCTCTTTTTCCCCCCTGTACTATGTATTGAAAATGGTATTACCATGTATAAATTCTGAAATGCCCCTATGAGTTCAAGTTGTCTTTTGTATGTTTTTAACCACTTTTCAAATATCCTTCCTTTGACCCGATAGATCAGCGTATGTTCTACAGCCAAAGCTAGTGAAAACATAGAGAAGACACTTGAAGTGTGAAGAGTTTAATGTTTCAAAGCAATTTATCAAGATTTATTCAGTAAGTTAGAAATATGTTTTCATTGCATGTCAGTCTTCTATGGTATTTTAATGTCAACAGCCTCTTGGACAATATAGCTCCTTGTCAAATAAAGAGTATAAATATATACAGCAAATGTATGTGAATGGTACATTTTCACATGAGTAACAAGAACACCAAAATTTGTACGTATTAATAGCCATAAGGGATTATTTTGTATTTTTAAAATGCTGCACACAATAATAAATTAAAAGACTATACACCTGATTGTCTATACCATTTTTTAGTAAATAGAACAGACTGAGAAAAATTACACTTTTTTGGGTAAGTTATATGAAAATGAATGAACATTTTGTTTTCTCAACACTGATTAATCTGTAAAATGGAGCTTATCTCAACTACACTAGAGTTATTACTAAAAAAGAAAATAATATCAAAATCCAGGCCACTAGACTGTGTTCCAATAGACCGTTCTAACCAATTACTGCTGACATGTTCAATAACTGTGGCCCAGGAAGAATCCATACAGAAAATGATATTCTAGGAAGCTTTCGAAGGCATCAGTTGCCAATTTTAAATTGAGAATATAATCACTTATTCTGTCTTCATTTGGAACACAAACTGTGTTTCATTAGCTAAGTAAAAATAATACTTGTCGTTGATGATGGTCTTTGAGACTTTGTATAGTTATAATGTTTTACCTGGAAAATCTATAAGAATATAGATTAAAAACATGAAAGGGAACAAAATCTCAGCCTACAAAGAATAATAATGAACTGGTAAGTGAAATAATTACCCTCATTTTCTTGTATTTAGCATTAGTTATTTTTAAAGAATCTAATTTCATAATTTTAATTTTAGTTATTAAAAAGTAATTAAATATTAATAAGCACTCCAAAATATTATACATAGTATCAATTTTTCTTTAAATGTGTAATTGGTACTTAATTATTGCATATACAAGGGAAGAGAATTAGCAAACTTAAAGTAAATGTACAACAAATAATTAGATATTTTTATTTCAATTTATTTCAATTATTATATGTAAGTACCAATATATTTTATTTGGGCCAAACATCTATAACAATAAATAAAAGATAACTATATCAAAAGAGGCATATATATGAAACCTACCAATAGCCTATGATTCAATTCTTCTCGTCACAGTAAGAGAACTTGCAGTTCTCAATAGACTGTACTTAAGACTTAAAAATTCTGCCCAAATTTAAAATTTTGTTTTTGGATTATCAGGTCAGAAAAGAGCAAAGGAGACTATGGAGAAAAACCTACAAAGCTGTAGTACTTACCCCAGCTTCCACCTTTCAATGGACTTTTTCTCAAGTGCTAACTACGAAGCTTGTTCTCCTAACCCTGATTCAAAGATTATGATGTGTGTATGTGCATGTGTGTGTGTGTGTGTGTGTGTGTGTGTGTGTGTGTGCGTGTGCTAAACATGCTCAGAATACTCAAACTGATTAATCTATGTATTATACTTCTAGAGGCCAAATATTACAAGTTATCTTAATATTTTTCTTTATGCAGGTTAATGACTTTTTTCCATGAAGAAAATATTGATAGTAGTAGTGTGATCTGGAAGTAAATATATAACTTTCTTTTTTCTTAAATTTCTTTTTTAAAAATTATTCCAGAGAGAGTGAGCACCATAACAGGGTCTGGGCACTTTGCTCCACATCCAGCCTGAGCCAGCCTCAGATCATAGTTCATCAATGTGGTCTCCAGATGCTAGCCTGGTACCTGCCCATGTCACTCAACCTCAAAGGGCTGTATGTTTAATTGCTGCACCACCATCTGGTCCCCAACTTTCTTATAATTACTTTCAAATTTTTACTGGTTTTTCAGCATATAATATATATATAATGAATACTTACAGAACTGTAAATTCACGTGCGACTTAATAAAGATGTTGAGAATCCATGAATGGACACTAAAGTATCTTGAAACACATGTAGTATAATTTATTATTTTCATCAAAGTTAATAATATTTATTTAAATATTCAAAGAAAACCATTTTAAGCACTGCTTGTAGACGTTAGGAACACTGGATTTTAATATTGCCATAGATTCTAATAAGCTATAGAATCTTGATAAACCAAGCTCCCCTTCGGATTTCCCTAATCAGACATAATTTGAATAAATATATTTACTCTTCAGCACAACTCTATGAGAATGGCATTGCTATCTCCATTTCACCAGTGAGAAGTTTGAAGTTCAGAAAAGATAATAGGCTTGTTGAAGTTCACACAGATGGTAAATGATGGAATTAGGTTTCTATTCATAGCAGTGGAAAAACAGCACTATCGATGAGAAAATGGCTTTCTCGGAGAAGCTTTAGTGGTACAAGACATTTTTCTAAGCACAAATTAAAAACAATGATGAAGCATTACTATTCCATTTTAATATTGTTTAGTGGTTATCTTCTACATACATTAGATAGGTAGATAGATATTAATAGGTTGATAAATAGATAATATTTTCCAAGTTTCTCCAGAAAAACAAAACTAACAGGAAGTATATGCCTCCTATTGAGGTGTGTCTGTCAATGTCTAATATATCATGGGAATTGACTCATGTGACCATGAAGGCTCAATCCATCCATCTAAAGTCTGCACCTGGAGAACCAAGCAAAGAAGTGGAAGAGGTGGTGATGTATATCCCAGAGCCCAAAGACCCTAAAACTAGAAATGCTAGTGTCCAAAAATGGGAGAAGATTGATGTCCCAGCTCAAGAAGAGAAAGAAAATTTGTCTTTATTCTATCAGACCCTCAAGGGATTAAATAATGCCCACTCAAACGAGTGAAGATTACCTTCTTAACTCTGTCTCCTTGCCCACATGCTCATCTCTTTCAGAAACTCCCACACAGACACATCAGAAATAACATTTTAGTAACTATCTGTGCATCCATAAGCCCAGATAACACATAAAATAAACCATCAGATAGATAGATAGATTATAGATAGATGATAGGTCTCTAGATCAACTGGCATCATTATATAGACAAATAAAAATGTATAAAGCAGCCTTGAAGAAAATATATAGTTCAGAAAATTGGTCATAGATATATGCTAAAATAATAAAATGTACCTGCTAATATGCATACCAATAATTCAACAAAATAATAACAATACATTGAGTGTAGCCAAATAAAATGTTCTTTAGTGATTTGACTTCTTTGATGTGTGAAATTAATCCAAATGGACTATGATTGAAATAGAGTTATTGGGAACCAGCAGTTAGCGTAATGGCTATGTCACTGGACTCCCACGTAGTCGACCGCGGTTTGCGTCCCGGACCCAGTGGCTTAAAACTCACGCTGGGCACGTGTGCATGCATGCCCAAGATCCCGAGAAGAGAATGGAGGAGAAGGGATTGCGGCATGACCATCCCCTCTGGGGGGTGATTTCTTGCTTTCTGTCTCTATGACTCTCTCTGTCTGTCTGGCGAGCACACGCGCCCTACAGCGAAAACCTCTCCAAAAAAATAATAATATTAGAGTTATTGTGGTCTGCAGAAACTGAAGTCAGGATAGAACATCTCTCCTAGATAATATGGGCTTTGCTGTCTCATCTCATAGACTCTTCCATTATTTAAATTATTTCTGTCATTTAATGGATTTTCCACTTAACAGTAGAATCTCATTACACTTAATTGCAACCAACCTGAAATTTTACCTTTTAAAATAGACTTTCTCTTTACCCCTGACTAATCTTCTCTAAATTTCCACTTCATTTGCAATTCTCTTTTTGGTCACTGAGGATCTCCAAGATGAAGTCGAGTTCATTATATGCCTCATTATCAATATTACCATAGAGCTATTATTGTCATTTACTCCAATGACCAGACTTATTCAGAGGAACTTTGGAAATGTGACAGCCTGAGGACTTGGACCATTTTCAAAGCAGACTGATTTTATCCTGATGGACAAGTAAACCCCAGGGCCTCTAGGAAGAATAGCCATGAACTTGGAAAGTGGACTCCATTCTTCTTTTCTCCCTAGTACTGAGAGTTTAAGTACATTCTTTACAGCTTGTTTGTTTGTTTCTTTGCATAATTGGCATTTTTGTTTGTTAGTTTATTTTGGTTTTGCTTTTGGATGGAGATTAAAAATCCTTAAGTCAGGGACTGGCAGATGGCATAATGGTTACATTGCTGGACTACCACATAGTTGACCACAGGTTAAGTCCTGGACCTGGCATCTTAAACTCACACCGGCATATGTGCATATGTGTCCAAAACCCCAAGAGAAGAATGGAGGAGAAGGGATTGTGGTGTGGCCATTTCTCATTTTATATTTCTCTCTCTTCAGTGAGCACATGTGCCCTTTAGCAAAAAATCTCTCTATGAAAAAAAAAAAAAAAAAACAACTTCATAAGATAGACCAAAGGTTCACTTCAAAAGTGACTCAACTGTACTCTTATTTTAGGTTAACACACAACCTTATTTATTCCTTTATTTCATCTTTCAGTTTTAAAAATTTCATAATATACAAGGAAATTAATTTAACACCCCATCTGATAAATATAATTGAATGAATTTACCAGCAGTATTTAGCTAAAATACAAAACTTGGATAGAGTGTTTTATCATCATCATCATCATCATGTTTCTGATCTGACGGAAATACAGAATAAAAATTAAAGTTATATAATTGCCCCCTGGCCTCAGTTGTATTTGTCTGGGATTTGTAGGACTCTATATAGAGTCTCTGAGCTGGTGATTGCTAGGTAGCCTAGTTTGTGTAAGTATAATGTGTTGGTCTTTCTCCATGCTCTTTTGGGGTTTATTGCCTACAAATACTTTTGTATTGAGAGAGAAATAGCCGAAGTATCTTTGACAGAAGTTTCCGCACCAGGCAAAAGGATCTAAAACATAGAGCAATGTGAGGGGCCTCTTCCTGAAGTGGGGGGCGTATCTTCAACTAGCTTTTGTGTCCCCCTTCCTCTGTTTTCTATTTTAATCCAGATCTTCTGTCCTCAAAACCAGACAGCTCCCTGTTATCTTCCCCATTTTCTCCCTCCCTAAGAGAAAATCTACACAGCCACACACATACACATTTAGTTTTGGGGGTGTCTGAAATAACTTGTGCAAGAATCCCGAAGAAGGTAGGAACCACCATCCCCTGTTCCCAACTTCCTGAGTCAAGATCAGTTCTCATTGTGAGGTACTTCAACACTGCCTTATGTGAACGGATCCGACCTACTTAATCTGTACCCCCAAAGTAGAGGCAAACAATTAGGGGCCTTTCACATCTAAAGAGGGGTCAGGAGACCACGAATATGAATGCATCTCCAAGTCACTCGGGCACTTTTATGCAGGTGTAAGAAACGTATGTCAAAGTGACCACAAGATTGTTTAATAGGAGATGGGAGAATGTACCTCCATATTTACTACTAGAAACCCAAGCTTTGTGTGAAATCTTGAATTGATGGGAAGGGAGGGTAGGAAAGCATGCACCTATCTGTCCCTTCCCTCATCACTTCCCCTCATTCTTGAACAGCAGGAGACAAAGCCCCTTTGGGCTCTGATGACCCCATAGCTGGGGTACGCTGGTTGGTTGGCTGGTTGATTTCACTATACTGGGTACTTCCTTTCCCATTTTCTAATCATTTTCTAACACACATGCTGATTCTTCCCTTCTCCTTTCCCTGGAAAATACAGTGAATAATTAAAGAACTTCTCCTTTCCCTGGAAAATACAGTGAATAAATCAATACTACTGATCAAAAAACAAAAACAAAAACAACAACCAAAACTATATGGTTGATGGCATAAAATATTATTTCAATTTTTTAAAAAGATTAAAAATATAAATAATCATAACTGCTTTAATTAACCAGTTTTCATAGTTGTACTATTTGTGAACGTCTATATAATGTGAATTGCATTTTAAACTGTTCAGAATTTAATCTTAATTGGTTTTGGCTACAATAAAAAATTATGATATTTTAAAAATAAGACAATATTCTTCTGCATTACTTTTCCTCCAACTGAAGGAAAATATAACCCACTCTTGTCCTAACAGAATTATTTATTCACTGACATTCTTACAGTAAGATAGCAAAAAAGAGAAATCCTAAAATATTCTAAATTTTAACTCTTAAAAGAAAATTTAAAATTTGATCAAAATAGCCTTAATATTGTTATTATTGAGTCTAAAAATAGATGAGACATAGCATCCCATAAGGACAAAGCCAAGATAGAAACACAGTAAGCTTTAACCCAGAAGAGACACAGTAACTAAGTTTGATGAGAGAGCTGGCTGCATTAAGACTCAAAACAGCTTTAACTAAGGGCAACAGTTTCTATTTGCTAACTAGAATCTAACAAGAAGTACAGATCACTAGGATCTGCTGACTCATAAAGAATGGGGTAATAAATCAACTAGACTACCGTGTAACTATTTTCTGAAGCCCACTTCCCTATCAGAGTCAGCCCATTGCTCAGACTGATAGATTAAAAACCCCTCCCCTTGGGACCAGAAGGTGGCATAGTGGTTAAGTTGCTGAACTCCCCCATGGTCACTCGTGGTCTGAGTCTTGGAGGTTTGAAACTTAAGCCAGACATGTGTGTGCACACATACCCAAAACCAGAGAGGAGAATGGAGGAAAAGAGATTGCAGTGTGGCCATCTCCCCAGGGGGGTGATTTCTCATTCTCTCTCTGTCTCTGTCTCTCTCTCTCTCTCTCCAATGAGTGCATGTGCCCTATGGCAAAAAAAAAAAAAATCTTAAAAAGAAAAAAAAAAAATTCCCAACTTCAGTTCCTCTTTGGGAACCCCTTCAGGACCCCTCCTGAGGAGGAGCTCACTTCCTCCTTCTCCCTCTTAATAATCCTGCTTTTGAACGCCTGTGTCCAAGTCTCTTATTTTTCATGAGTGTGGGACAAGAACCACATTGGGCACCCATGTTGGGCCTGGCTATCCTGATATTCCACATCAGTATTACAGTTAGAATTCTTACTGTTTAAACTGTACACTTCAAAAAATGTCTTGGAAAGAAAAATAAAGTACAACTTTGTTGTGGCCACTTTGAAATCCTCACTAGTAAAAAATGTCTTGGAAAGAAAAATAAAGTACAGCTTTGTTGTGGCCACTTTGAAATCCTCGCTAGTTTCTTTTTTGTTTGTTTTTTTTTTGTTTTGTTTTGTTTTGTTTTTTAATAATACACATACTCTCTGAGCTTTCTGAAGACCCTTTTATATACTGAAAAACATTATCTTTAGCATTCTTTTCAGGTTGGGTAAACTTTACACAGGTTCCTTCTGACTATAAGCTCCTGAACTCCCCCTTATTGGAGTATTTATTTTAGAAGACTTTCACTTGTAAAAATTTTTGGCTTTGTTTTTAACTAACACATAATAATTACACATACATATGGCATACAACGCAGTATCTCTGCTACATTCACACGTAATGGGATGATCAAATTCTTAGCACACCACCTCAAATATTTATCATTGTGTGTGTGTAGGGGGGAGGTGAGAACATTCCAAATCCTCTCCTTGTTGGGACCAGCAGATGGCGGAATGGTTACATCACCAGATTCCCACATGGTTGACCATGGTTTGAGTCCAGGACCCAGGCAGCTTGAAACTCATGGGTGTGTGTGTATGTGTGACCAAAATCCCAAGAGGAGAACAGAGGAGAAGGGGTTGCGGTGTGGCCATCCCCTCTAGGGGTGATTTTTCACTTTCTGTTTCTCTGGCGAGCACATTTGTCCCATAGCAAAAAAAAAAACTTTCTTTAAAAAAAAATAAAAAGCAAAACTCCCCTGCTTGATATTTTGAACATACACTCCAATATTGTTAAAAATGTTCACCCTGTTGAACTATAGCACACTGGAGCTAATTCCTTCTAACTTTAATTTGATCAATCATTCCACATCATTCCCTCCCCACTACTCCATTGCCCTCCTCAGCCTCTGGTCACCACAGCATTCAACTCAATGCTTCCATAAACATCAGCAGTTTTTTTAGACTCCAGAAATGAGTAAAATCATGTGGTATTTGTCTTTCTGTACCTGGATTAATCTTTCTCTGACTCTTTGAAATGTAAATATTTGACACCCAGGAATGTACTTTTCAAAGGATTGGGAGCCATTCTTTTGGAAAGGAAAAAGAGGGCTCCTGTCTCTCAGTCTCTGTGGAAAGGCAGAATCCTAACTCTGATTGGCACCTATTAACAAACACCAAGAGCTTAATCACAATGACCAGCCCTCCCAATTGTCTTCCAGTTGGATTAGCTCACCCCATAGCTTAAAAATACCCTTGCCTTTTGCTTCATTGAAGTTGAGTTCAAGTTCCCTCTTCTATTACAATAGTTTTGACCCCATTTTAATAGTTTTGAAGGCTTCCTTGCTGTTTTTAATAAGAGTCCAGTACGACTTTGACATTTCAACAGTGAACTGATCTGACAGTTTTATTTCATGGTCATGTTATATAAAAATACACAGCAATTAAACAACAACAACTAACCAACCAAAAAAATTTTTAAAAAATGGACCGCTACAGTGCTGTGGCAGTAACCTGTGTTAGGCATGGGAAGGTCACAGGGTCACAACCTGAGGTCTTCAAGTACAGACTGGGCAAAGGCTCATGTATAGCAGCCTGTGGTCCTGGCTGGCTGGGCTTGAAATGGGTCATGAGAATCCAGCCAGGAATACCTTTCTCTCTGTCTCTTCCTCTTTTTCTCTCATGGAAGAAATAAGTAAATAAACTTTCATGTGCATATTCATCTCAAAAAGCAACATTTTGATTACAAGTCTCAAGAGCCAAAGCTCACACAATTTCTGATTGCATCAGAGCCCCAAGATATGTATGCACAACTCCCTTCACAGTTTTCCTGTTGTCTCTCGTGTATTTGGTAAACCACAGAAGGTTTTACCAGCAAAATATTTTTTTTGTATTAAAATCACATGCAAAATGCTCCCTGTACTCCTACAATCTTATTTTTCAGAAAAGATTCTGTTTATTTCAGATTTTCTGTTACAGCAGAACACGTTTCTGATGTGTTTTACACTTTACATTTTGACTTCACAACAGGGAACAGCTTATTAGTGGGTGGCAGAGCTGAGATCCAGACGTGCCGGAGCCAATGTGTATCTACCCAAGTTAACTTGAGCTCTTTTTCAGGCTGGAGTACATTGGAGAAAATGACTTGGAAGACACATATACCATGAAGTCAATGAAAATGCATCTGAGGAGAGAGGTAGTATTAGCTGCCAATTTACCTGGGCTCTATTTTCATATCTGTTTCCGATGTGTTAGATACCATATTTCTGTTTTTAGTCTTCCTTATTATTAATCCTTCCATATTCTGAGAAATATACAGAGTAACAATGTCCCCCTTTATCAAAAATGCTGTGGAAATGTTATTTCCAAATCATGTTCTGTAATCAAAACACAAATAAAACAACACTCACAAGGTCTTAGAAACATGGGTTAAGGTCATACAGTACCAAACCATAAAAACAAATGCTTAGATGTAAAGATTTTGTTTAAATTATGCAGTTGTCCAAAAAAATGTTCTTTGTCAAGATTTTTTAAAAGAATTATTTTATTTAACTTTATTTATTTGTTTATTTTAATTTGACCAGAGAGGGATAGAGTGAGAGAGTGAGAAAGAAAAAGTGAGAAAGTGAGAAAGCAAGTCGCCAGGTCCAGGACTCGAACCATGGCTGGCAATGTGGGAATCCAGTGCCTTTAACCACCACACCATCTGCTGGCTCCCCTTTGTCAAGATTTTAATTAAATACCATAAAGTCCATGTTACTTATCAAACACTTAAAAAAAAAGTCATTATGGT
>NW_006159775.1:6462070-6483041 GCF_000334495.1 Tupaia belangeri chinensis | reverse complement strand
TATATATATAGAGAGAGAGAGAGAGAGAGAGAGAAGCAGCGGCCCCCAAGTGTTTTAAAGATGGATATAGGACATAAGTCAAATGAACAAAACATTTTAATAACTGCTAGTAGGTGGTATAGCATGGTACTTAAGGTGCTGGACTCTACCATGGCCAGCCATGGTTCAAGTCCCAGACATGGCAGCTTGCTTTCTCACTTTCTCTCTCTCTCTCTCTCTGTCTCTCCCTGGTGAGCATATGTGCCCTACAGGAAATTAAATAATAACAACAAATCAAACTAAGTAAATAATTTGTTAAAAAATATCTAATAACAACAACAACAACAAAAGAAAACTGCTAAAAAATAAATAGATGCAGAGTAGAAGGAGACTATTTAAAAAGACCAACTAATTGGGGGCTGGCAGGTGGCTTGGTGGTTAAGGCCCACGTGGCTGATTGCAGTTTGAATCCTTGGCCTGATGGCTTGCGTTCTCACTTTCCCTCTCTCTCTGGTCAAATTAAAAAAATAAAATAACAATAATAATAATTCTTTTAAATAAAAAGTACCTACTAATACAAGCAGAGAAAATAAGGGATTGAGGTGATTTCATGAAAGAGGTGAATTGTGAAAAGGTTAAGAACAAGACAAAGAATGAGAAGTATTTCCCTATCAAGCAGACAGTGTGATAAAAAGTCTTGAGACAAAAATAGGTTATAGCACAGTGTAGTGGTTGTCAAAGACAGGACCTTTCAAAGTGAGTCAGCAGTATGACCACCCCCTAAGAAGTTCATTGAAACGCAGATTTGAAACCCATCCTGGATCTACTGAGTCCAAAGCGCTTAGGGTGTGGCCCAGCAATTCCTGTCTTAACAAGCCCTCCTTGTGATTACCCTGCATGTAAAACTTTTGAACCTCTAATGCAGACTTCACATGTGATTGGATCAACATTTTTGACTGAAAGAAGAATTGCCTCAATTTTCCCAGATTTTATGACTCACAGATAAAATTTCCAGTCCTGATCCATTTCATCTCCCTTTACTTCTGAAAACTTCCCCTCACTTTAAATATGTAGAGACCAAGGAGGGGAATTGTATGTATATGAAGGTGAACATTTTATGCTGAGATAATAAGAACAGATTTTTTTATTATAAAAACGAATAAGCAAATACATGTAACCTAAATTGCAACACAAAATTTCAAAACCACACTAAAAGAATAGACAGATTAGCTCAAAGGCATTTCAATGGGGGAAAAATTGCAAATACTTGCAAAGGTTTCCAGCTTATTACAAGTTGCTTTTAATTGTATTGTATTTGACTTGTAAAACACTGAAGTCTACTATCATAGGGGAATTGTTCTTCCTGTGACCTCTAAAAAAAGAGAAAAATGGGAGTGATAAAGGATGATTGCAGTATCCTTTTTTCAGCTGTTGCATGGTGGGAAATACTGTGCAGAAAGTATAGATCTGAAGAAATACAGAAAGAATTTAAATAGAACCTTAGCTTTGCACGTGCTGAATTCATGTGTAAGTACTACTCTTAACTCTTCTTTCCGAAGGCCTTCTTCACAGTACAAGTCTAAGATAAAGATTATTTTTTTAAAAAAAAATTTTAAGAGAGATTTTTGTTACAGGGTATGTGTGCTCACTGGAGAGATAGAGAGAAACAGAGAGACAGAAACCAAGAAAGGAAGAAATCACCCCCCTACAGGGGTGATGGCCACACTGCAATCCCTTCTCCATTTTCCTCCAGGGATTTTGGGCACATGCGCACACACACCCAGCACTGGGTCTGGGACTCAAACTGCAGTCATCTAAGTGGGAGTTCAGCAAAGTAATTATAAACCATCAACTGGTTCCAAGATAAAGATTATCTTAACTCAACCTGCCTTTATTTTTTGAAGCTTTAATTGAAAATATTTCACCCTTTGCCTGCTTTAACTTTTTCTAAATTGAATTTGGTATTCCTATGAAAATTACTCCTATTAGACCACCTTATATGTACACTGAAGCCTCACTTCCTTTGGTTGTGAAACATGACATGGAAGTAAAATAAATTCACACATAATCAACATAGCAGAAGAACATGTAATTGAGGAAGTATAATGGTTTGTAAACTATATCAAATAGAACTTTATCTGATTGTAAGAAGTCAAAGAAAACTTTATAGAGAATCGTTACTCAGTCTTAGAAATGCATAGATCAGATGATAAAGACACTTCAGAAGGAACAGCAGCAAACACAATGTAACACAATGTCATAGAGATGAGCAAGAACAGAATATCAAGATACAAAGTTTATAAAGTCTAGAATGAAGGGTAAAGAAGGCAATTGAGATAGGAAACATTTGTAAAGGGAAATATAGAAGAAATATGTCTAACATGCTATTGAGTTCAGATGTAGACTTAAAGGAATGAAATAATAGTGGAAACAGTGTAAAGGATAATTTAGAAACAGGAATTTGGTATCTGGAGTAAAAATAACCATCTAAGACACTTTTGGCTACTGTACAAGGGATATGGAATAGAAAATTTAAATTTTCTTTCTTTTTTTCTTTTTTTTTTTAAGAAGTTTTTGCCTTAGGGCACATGCACTCCATATAGAAGAGAGACACAGAGACACAGTGAGAGGGAAAGTGAGAAATCACATTGGCCAAGCTGCAATCCCTTCTCCTCCATTCTCCTCCTGGGATCTTGGGCATGCACCCACGTACCTGGTGTGATTAGATGCCACTGGGTCTGGAACTCGAACCACAGTCAGCCATGTGGGAGTCCTGGTGTATTTTGGAAATACAATTATAAAATTAATTTGATTTGTTTGGTTAACAATAGAGAGAATGATATACAGGATAATCATCAGTTTCTTTAATAAATTGTGGTCACACTGGTTAGCAAACACTGGAGGAAAAACAAGTTTGGGAAGTTGAGTCAGTATAAGATTCTATTTGAGCTACAACAAAAATAATATATTTTGGGGACTTAGAACTGAAAATGTTAAATCCTCAAGTTGTATAGGTCTAAGCTGGCCATAGCGATTCTGAAATTATCAGTGAAAATGTTAAATCCTCAAGTTGTATAGGTCTGGCCATAGTGATTCTGAAATTATCAGTGTAGAAGTTAAAATAATACACATAGATACAGCAGTCTAAGAAAGATTTGTGCAAGATAGTTAAGAGCAGAATTTGTTAGCCACAACAGAGAAATAAAAATTATTAGTACCATATCATTTCATGTCTGACAGATTAACCCTGGCTGCTTCTACTCACTGTCAATAAATGAGAAGAGTCTGGAGAAGGGAGTTTATGGCTGCAACCAGGTGCAAGCACCACCAAACTGTCTCGAAAAGCTTAGTATGTGCTCGTTATTTATAGATACAAGATATACTAACATGCAAGTCATTCCTCACTGCAATCAATCCAAGTCAGTTGCTTCCTTATAGCATTTATCCTGACTCCTACTTTTCTTCAAATACCGATTTCTGGTTTTTCATCAGACCATTCTAGAACATCCCATGACACAGCCCTTGGTCAGATTGTTCTCATCAGAAGCCTTTCTTAATTACAAAATGGCTGCAGTCTTGCCAGACCTCAAGCTGGCATGCTTCAATTTTAGTTGAAGGGAAAACCACATCCCAATGAAGACTATTCTGTGTTCTTTCCCTCTTTCCTTTCCTTTCTTTTCCTTTTTCTTTTCATTTCTTTTCTCTTTGTTTTTATCCTCTTCTCTTTTTAAGCCTGTTTTTAAGTACCATTGTATAATTTCATAAGTGACCTTCTTTGGTTTACCATAAGGTAAACCAAAATGGCAATAATTGAAATTCTTTGTTATAAATGTATACAAAAGAATATCTAAATATTAAATGCAACCATAAAACTCACATTATCAAAAAGAATACTTATTTTTCAGGAACATCCCTGCTTGTCAGAATTAATGACAACACTATTTCTTTATAAAGATTCATTATCTGAAATCACAGTATTAACATTTTTAAAGATAAAATATCAAAGCTGAGATGGCAATTATTTTCCTCAACAATTTCCCGCTTCCATCTGCTGATTGTATAGCACCCAAAATGCCACTGATGAATGTGAATTAAATACATGTTGCTCTTTTATTTTATCAGCTTTTGGCTTAAGAAATAAAATGTGGGTGCGTTAATGCCATTTTTCTATTCTTATCATTTGAAATTGTGTTCGTTATGTTTATAGTTTAACTTCTAAATCCTTTCTTAAATATTTAGCTTAATTTTCTTTGTCAGAACAAATAATGGAAATTTTAGAGATAATGATTAAGCCACTGCCCATGTTTCAATTTACTTTGTTCATTTCATTTTCCTTAAAATATCATTATCTATTTTTCAATATCGTATTTAAAGTAATTTAGCATTCAGCAGGTGGCATGGTGGTTAAGGCATTGTACTCCCACATGGTGGATCACAATTCAAGTCCCAGATCCAACAGCTTAAAAATCACACCAGGCATGTGAGCTGTGTACCCAAAATCCCAACAGGAGAATAGAGGAGAAGGGATTGTAGTACAGACTTCCCCTCTGAGAGGGAGAGTCCTCACTTTCGCTTTCTTTCTTACGCTGGTAAACAAAAACCTAAAAAAATAGAATACTTAGGTTTGATTAATGCAAACAGTCTGCTATGTTATATGAAAATTTATTTCGAGAAATTCTTTTAATTTATTAATTTAAATAGTTTCTTTTTAAAAAGATTCAATGATTTTAAAATTCATAGAATTTTATACAAAAATTTAATTTTTTTATTAAAAATTCAATTACTTTTAAAAATTTATTGAATATAATTTTTTAGAGGTTTTTGCTACATGGCATGTTGCACTCACCAGACAGACAGAGACAGAGAGACAGAAAGCGAGAAATCACCCCCCAAGGGAGATGACCACGCTGCAATCCCTTCTTCTCCATTCTCCTCTTGGGATCTTGGGCACACAAGCACATGAGTTAAAGCCACTGGGTCTGGGACTTGAACCGCGGTCGACTACATGGGAGTACAACGACATAGCCATTATGTTAACTGCTGGTCCCATATTGAATATAATTCTTGCTAAATATATAAAATTATCTAAATAGCTCACTGAAAATATAAATGGAGATGTTAAATATGAGTAAAGGGTTGGACTTTCATGTGTTGATCAGATTTACCCAATCCTCCATGTTTGAAGATTTGTATTTTCTGTAGGATGAACTAATGATAATTTGTTAAAATTTGGCAATAAAAATTGAAATCTGCTGGTTTGTCTCTAAATGGCTAACAATTGTTTATCATTTTAAACTTATTAATTGGGTGCACAAAATTTTAACTTTGTTTTGTATTTGTCATTAATTGCATCTCATTACTATTTTTGCCTAATAGTGATATTGCCATCTTTCATTTAATTGGTCACAGGTTTTTACATTACGTATGAAAAGCTTAAAGTTCTTCAGTGTCTTATCTTTTTTGTCTTACTCTAGAAGCAGATAGTTACCCAACTGTGTATATTGATATAATTGCAAAACGTAGTTTTCTATACATACAATTTAGACCATAACATTTTGCCACATCTACTATATCTGGTTTATCTTTTATAATGTTTTCTATTGTAAAAATAATTCCAGGACAGTCCGCGGTATAGTGGTTAAGGTGACTAGATATTATACAGCCAATTGCATGGTTTAAATCCCAGACCTATTGGCTTGAAATCGCAATGAGTATGTGCACGTGCACACCTAAAATCCTGGGAGGAGAATGGAAGAGAAGGAACTGTGGCATGGCCATCCCAGTGGGGGATACTTTCTCTCTCTTCAACTAGCATGTGCACCCCATGATAAATTTAAAATAATAATAATGATAATAATTCTAAAATGATAGATATGTATCCTGTATCCTGTTTCTAATACAATTAAACTTGAGCTAAAAAAATCATCTTACAAGTTTTTTTTTTCTTTTTTTAGAGATATACTTACTTAATTATAAATACCTAAAGAATAACTTTTAACTTTGCTTTATGGAAGAGAGTAGCATATTACATTTTTATTTATTTATTAATTCCTACATTTCTCTTTATCTTTCCAATTTTCTGTTTTTAATTTTGCTAGTGGGTACATGTGCTCACTGGAGAGAGAAAGGGGTTGGGAAGAGACAGAAAGCACCCACCTTGGGGTATGGTCACACCAAAATCCCTTCTCCTCTATTGCTTCCTTCTTCTGCGATTTTGGACACACACTCCAGGTGAGTTTCTTAACCCTCAATCCAGGACTTGAACCACACACTCAGCCATGTAAATCCAGCCACCTTAACTATCATGTCACTGACTGGCCCTCATTTTTCTATTTAAAATAATTGAATTTCCCTTAAATTTTCTGTGTTTTTATTTTTGTAATAAAACAAATCACTCCATAAAAATAAGCAGGAAGACTTCATAATTTACTGGAGTATTTCCAATGCCTTTCTTAGTGCCTGGAACATAGTTGACACTCAATGAATATTTGGTGAATGTAAAGATGATAGAACAATTGGAAGAAAAGGCGAATGAATGTAAAAGCTAAACAGAGAATTTCCTTGCTGAAAGTGTCAAACTTTTATTTATTTATTTTTCCTGGCTGTTTGCATCTTTGAATTACTGGCTTAAGGCATAATAAGAGTTTGAATAAACTTACCACCTACTTTCTTTCTTGCCAAACAAGCTCATCCCTTTCAAAACAGAACAAATTGTATTTCTTGACAAGCTCCATTTGTTATAGAAGAAAGAAAACAATTTAGCCAAAGGATTGCATATGTTCAACCATTATCATTACAGTTTGGTGCTTTGTTTACTTTACTCTGATGTATTCACAGGTTTTTTGCGAAGGGAGGGGGAAATAAGACTTTAAAAATGTAACACTAGCAATCATATTAAAAGAAGAACCATTTGCATTTCACAGAGAATAGATATTTTTTGAAAGTCCCTCTGTTTGTGTGAAGTAGCTCTTTAATGAGAAGACTTTCCCTCAATTTTTTTAAAAAAGTTTCTCTTTACTGTGATATTTTCTGGGCCCTTAAACTATAAAAAATATATTTCAGTCAAGTGTAGAACAATAAAAAAGATGAACTTTCTTCATTCTTCCCAATGATGTCTGAAGTTCAAAGACACAAAGAAATATGTGTGAAACACTTGGCTTGGTTTTTGGGATACAGTAATCAATCAGCAGCTCAAAAATGATGTGAGAACAGAAGGCTCCTCATTGGTGCTATTCAGATAGTTTCCCTTCACTCTGATTTCCGAAACATTTCTTGGATTAACTTGTACTCTACTGACATACAACTTAACTGATAATTGAGATTGTATTTTTTTGAATCAATGAGTATATTCACAAGTTTTATACTATGCTCCCATAGTTGAACCTAGCTATAACTTTCGACTTTAAATTATAACTAAGTCAAATGGATTTAAATTAGCTATATATAATTTTTTTTTTTTTACATTGACAGACCTAGTTCATTTTCTTTATCATTATGAGGAAATGAGACCAGCAGATGGTGTAATGGTTTATATCGCTGGACTCCCACATGACCTACCATGGTTCAAGTCCTGGATCTGGAGGCTTGAAACATACTGGGCTTGTGTGTGCCCAGTATCCTGAGAAGAGAATGGAGGAGAAGGGATTGGGAGCTGAGTTCTCACTTTCTGTCTCTCTGTCTCTCTGGTGAGCACATAAGCCCTACAGCAAAAATCTCTCTAAAAAAAGTAAATAAAAGGAAATACAAAACATTAAAATCTGTTTTAAAATGGTACATAAACTTTACGAATGGATTTCATTTTAAATGGTTTAAAAGGTTCTATCTGCTATACACATCATTTTGTACCACCCCCCAAATTTTGTTATTTTAAGTAATATATTAGCTACAATTGCTTTATGGTGCCTTTATTTAGAATCAAAAGACTGGAACACTATAAAATCAACCTCCTCCTTAAGCACACTATTTCTAAAATTAATCACATTCTTGTGTATTTTATTTTACTATTTTGAAAGGAAATTGAGCTTTACTTACTGTTGTACTGCATGTATTTTCTTTCTGGTCCCAAGAATATAATTTCTAATCCCTTTATTTGTTATTTAGTTAATTTGCTTTGTTTTATAGTTTTTGAAAGGGGCCATTGTATTATGGTGAAGCTTTTTGTTCTTCAAAGAGACTTAAATTATTCGCTAATACCATAATTGCCAATGATACTGTCTTCTACATAAACCTGGCAATTTTCATTTAATTGCTTCCTTGTTTATAGAAGACATAACAGATGATTAATGCCTCGTCTACTGTGGAAAAGGCTTTGAAAATTACTTAAATAACTTTCAGTTAATACCTTGGGCCATAATCACTAATGGCTTATATAACTTGCAAATGATCCAGATCATTTTTTCCACAAATATTTAGCAAAATAGTAGCAAAAAAATGTACCCCAGTGCAAAACTGTAATTTATTTATTGAGGGCATTGCATAACTTAAGCTAATTATGATTGTTAGTTTTAGACAGATGCATTACTAAATTTCCCTTTGGCTCTTAAGATGAATATTTCTCAAATAAACTTGCCATTGACAACTTGAAATGATCCCATTTTAAAACATCAAAATATTAAATACACACTTTAATCATCTGTAAATGTCATTTATGTTTTCTCTTGGATATACCTCACTTATAGTGAAAACGGAATATCATGATATAACACAGTCACCAGTGGTCAGTGAGATAAAATTTAATCCCAAATCATTGACTTTAATTTCAGAGGTATTTGTAAAAATACTGTAACATTGAATATGAGAAATTTGAAGGAATAATTCAGGTAAGCCACTGATTTTGTTGTGCATTGGGAGTGGCTCCTTAATGCTCGATTTTTTGCCTTGATAGAACGCATCTGGCTAACTCAGTTAGGACTTGCCGTCACTTTAATGGGGACAGCTGAACTGAAATAAAAAAAATAGGAGAAACCAGGAAGATTGGGGATGGCCAAAGTGGTATAAGTCAGTTGAAAGTGTGGACCCAGGTCACATTCATTTCCCGTGATTTTGTACTTTTTTCTACTGCAAAGCATGCCTTTTGTATTTTGCCAGAAAGAGCTAAGTCATCAATAACGATATCCACAAATTATTTTGAAAAAAAATGTACAATTAGTCATTTTTGTTGAACTGAAAATATGTATTTTTAAAAAAATATTATTAGCTGCACTATTTTATATTTAGTAGATTTAGAAAGCACTGCTTTAGCTGATTCCTCCCAAAGAAGTAGGACAATAAATTAGTAAACTAGCTCTACCCATATTTACTTTAAATGATGAGGTTTTAAGGGAATTTGGACTTAAAAGTTGACACTAAGACTAAGATAATGATTTGTCTCAATTACTAGGTGTAATGGAGGAATTAGAGATATCATCAACATAGAGGGGAAATGTGTCTTGTAATTTTTATAAACATTAAAAAACTAAAAAAAATTTTGAAGTAAAATATTATTCTAATTTTACTAATCAGAAAAATACACTGTTCTTACTTTGTAATATTTTATTCTGATCCTATATGGATAATGTTTGATCACACATACTTTTGGTTTTTTGTTCTTTCTTTCTTTCTTCCCTCCTTTTTCTTTTTCTTTCTCTTTCTTCCTTCCTTTTTTCATTTCTTTCTACCTTCCTTCCCTTCTTTCTTTCTTTCTTTTTTAGAGGATTTTGCCTTTGGGCACATGCACTTAATGGAGTGAGAGAGAGACAGACAGTGAAAGGGAAAATGAGAAATCACCCCTCACGGAGGATGAACACACCACAGTTCTTTCTCCTCCATTTTCCTCCTTGGATCTTGGGTATGCATGCACACGCTCCTCGCATGATTTTTAAAGCCACTGAGTCCAGACTCGAACTGCAGTCGGCCATATGGGAGTCCAGCATTGTAACTGCTATGCCATCTGCTTTATGTTATTTCTATCCAAGGCTTTTGTCTAAGGGCACCCAAATACCTTAGGCTAGAGATTCTGCAACTAAATTTTCATCCATAAGGAAAAAGTGACATTTTAAAATATTTAAACACTTAAGATTCAAATTCCTACCCAAAATAGGGTAGATTAATACCCAAGATAGTGTATTAATCTCTTTCTCCACAGTATCCACCTCTTTTTGTTTTTCTTCCTTGACTATCAATGACCTGGTCTCTTCAAAATCATTCCTTTCCACAGTGTTTACTGAAACAAAGAAATAAAAGTTCAGGCATATTCATCTCTGGATAGAAGTTACACTGGGAGATATTTCTGTCTTAATGCCCAGAAAATCTGAAGAATTCTCAGATAGAAGTTGTCTATATTCTTTGAGTTGGGACTATACAATCCAGAAATGAAGAGCCTGCTCAATATCAAATGCCACTTCTACTATCTTACACTCCAGTGTGGCTTGTACTCTCTGGAAGATTTGGATCAGCACCATTAAATATCATCTTCAATTTCCTGCACATTCTTCCATCAAATTCTCCACAGAAAATATTTCATTCTTTCTCCACTTTCCTCAAACTTCAATTTTTATCTTCTCTCTTGTGCTCATCCTAAGATAACCTCACTTCCAACGTTAGAGAGTGCCAGATAGAAATATTTTTTGTGTTTTGATGTGAAATTGAAGGCTTTAACATAAATAAAGTGTTTCATTTTTTTTAATCACAGTCTAAAACATTGGGTCTATTTGCATTCTTTCTCTCCCACCCTCTCATCTGCATATCGTATGATTATTATCTATCCCTCCCTTTCTACTGGCTTTTTCTTTTGAAGTTTAAATATTCCAAAGTTTATTTTTGTAATGAAAAAGTTGCTTCATTTCAACATTTCTTTTTTGCTGTGTCCCTCATTGTTTTCTCTCAAAACAAACTTCACTGTCTACATATTGTTCTCTGTCACTAATGCCTCAACTCAAAGACTTCTCCCACTGAAACATGCCTCTTTTCTCCCACTGAAACATCCCCCAAGTTATCTAGTACCTTTCCTATTGAGGACTCTAGTTGTCACTTCTTCATTGCCTTTTTTTTTTTTCTTTTTTGGAAGACTTTTGCTACAGAGCATGTGTGCTCATCAGAGAGACAGAAGAGAAAAACAGAAAGTGAGAACTCACTCTGCAGTGGGGATGGCCATGCTACAATTTCTGCTCTTCCATCCTCTTCCAGGATTTCGGGCATGCACACACATGCACCCAGCATGAGTTTCACGCTACTGGATCTGGTACTCAAATCATGGTTGACCATGTGGGAGTCCAGTGTCTTAACCACTACGCCATCTGCTGGCTCCTCCATTACCTTTTTTGACTTATCAGTACTGTCGGACACTCATTTCCTCTTTAAACACGTTTCCCCCTAACTTTTTTAACTCTTAATGTTCTTTCTTTCACTCTAATCACTTCTTCTCAAATGCTCTGTGTGGATATCTCCTTATTTTTTTTTTTTTTTTGAAGAGATTTTTGCTGTAGGGTATGTGCACTCTCCAGAGAGATAGAGAGCAAGAAAGCAAGAAATCACACCAGGGAGAATGAGCATGCCAAACCCCTTCTCTTTGGATTTTAGGCATACATGCACACACGCCCATGATGAGTTTAGAGCCACCAGGTACAGGACTCAAACCATGGTCAACCATGTGGAAGTCCAGAGCCTTAACCACTATGCCACCTACTGGCCTCCCCTTATTTAATATATTTTTGAAAACCAGACTTTATATTTTTCCTCTGTACACTTCATCTCTGGGTGATATGCTAAGACCAACTAGCTAAGACCAACTAATATCTGCCAGTAGGCTGGGTCTCCTCCCAGAGACTCTGACTCCTCCATTAGGACATGCATGCGCTGGATGTTTCAGAGGCTCTTCAAACTCAGCTTCTTCACAATTGGTTGGAGAACATGGCTTAGGCGTATAGGAGCAATGTGTTCCCTAACAGTGAACCACAGAATTTGTGAGGGTGTAGTTATTGCCAGTAGAGACTGAGCAGGCTGCTTGTGCTCACTCCTCCAGTGCCCATGGAAGTGACTGGGAGCCTGGAGGAGTACTTGCTTCCAGAGCCATCTGTTCTCAAACAAAAGAGAAGACAATGTACCGAGTCAGTTTCATTTTATAGGTGAAAGTATTTCCAAAAGAGCCAACTGTGTAAAGGGGAAGAGAGGAAGGAGTGTTAAACTCATAACTTCCTTCTTTACTAAGGAAGTAAATATCAAATATCAAAGTTGGGAGAGAAGAATCTCAGTAAGATAATCTGTTAAATTATCAAGTTTTACATTACTATATTTTCTAATACATTTATTTTTTAGTGCTGAACTCTGTGTGTTTGTGGGTATGTGTTGTACATATGTGTGCATGCATTTGAAGCAGAGAATAGGAAGAATGCAATCAGTGTATTTTATGCCTGTTTTAGGGTCATTTAACTCAGAGTTAAATTCAGTATTTCATAGTAGCAATTTATGCAACCTAGATTATCTGAAAAATGATTTATATCATTTACTTAGAGGTGAAGTTCTGCTTTGGCATTTATTTATTAGGCTTGAAGCTATATGCAAAATACTAAACACACACAGATGAGCACACATGCACACACACACACACACACACACACACACACACACACACATTCATGAGAAGAGAATTTCAGATTCAGTACTAAAATTTTCAGATTGCCTTATCTTATCCTGGGCTTCCTAGAATGAAGGGGTTTAAGTAAAGATATATGCTGTTACCGTATTAAATAGTACAAACCCAGGGAGGAGTCAGATGAAAGGTAAGAATTAATGCAATGACCCCATCAAGAGCACAGCTGTTAAGCACTGCTACTGATTTAATCAGGAGGGACTATATGCTGAGCAATCAAAAAGCTGCATTTTAAAGACAATCCATCCAATGATGTAAAAAGGAAAGGATTTATTTTCAGATTTCCATGTCTTATGGGACAGATGGTCACCCCATTGAAAAGGAATGTTAACCCCCTTGTTCTTCTGGGTGCCAGGCTGAGTCCACCTGAGCCCCAAATCTCATTACAGATGAGAAACCACCCCCCAATGGGAGGCAAGAGCTGATGGGAGTATGAGAGGAAATGCTGTCAGGTTGCGTCTGCATAAATTTGCAAAGTCCATTCACAAATGTTCACCCAAGTGGTAGCTGGAACAGAGTTGAAATAAGAGATCAGGGAGCACTTCAATGGATTCATGAGTGACACCTACTATAGCCCAAATCAAACTTGATGTTTAACAGTCTGCTTATCATTCAAAAATTACATTGATTTCTACAAAATGGAAGATATATTTACATTTATAAAGCTTTATAAAATATTAATTATTTAATCTTTTTTTAACCATTGAAAAATATGCACTAGAAAAGTCCTGTACTCCAAGTTACCAAGAATATAGTGCCTTTTCCCTTTGAAAAACAAGAATTTCAATATTTTTTGCACCAAAATAAACTCATACCTTAATTTCATTTTCCATGAACTTTTTGAAGTTCCTTATATAAATAATTTAGTAATGCTGGGGAACCGGCAGTTAGCGTAATGACTATGTCACTGGACTCCCACGTAGTCGACCGCGGTTCGTGTCCCGGACCCGGTGGCTTAAAACTCACGCCGGGCACGTGTGCGTGTGTGCCCAAGATCCCGAGAGGAGAATGGAGGAGAAGGGATTGTGGTGTGACCCTCCCCCCTGGGGGGTGATTTCTCGCTTTCTGTCTCTATGTCTCTCTCTGTCTGTCTGGAGAGCGCACGCGCCCTACAGTGAAAATCTCTCAAAAAAAAAAAATAAAATAAAATAAAATAAATAAATAAATAAATAAATAATTTAGTAATGCTCTTTTTTCATAATAAGAGTTTCAGCTTTTTTCTTTAGTTATCATTAAGATGACAAGGATTTTTTTCTTTTTTTTCTTTTTTTGTCTTTTTGTCTTCTTGTTTCTAGCTCTTAAATGTTGATTGATTTTCTATTTCCTATTTCAGAATCCTATGGTAATTTTCCCCTCCTGATTCAAAAACGTAAATCTAATTATGCAATTAGCTACAGTAAAGCAAGTAATTTAGTCAGATATGTAGCTAGACAGATACCATATAGACAGGTACATGGTATGCGTTAAATTCCACCAGAGTTCTACTGAATCTAGAGACAGTTAGAATGCCTACAAAAACTTATCCCAGCACAGAAATTAAGAAATTCTTATTTCTCTTCTGGTTTGATTAGTTCTTTAATTCTCTGTGGCATTCATAATACTCTTGAAGTAAGTGAAAATAGTTTTAGTAGATGACTGTTTCCAGTGTTCAAGTCTTTGCTACTTCTCCTCCATTCTTCTCTTGGGATTTTGGATATGCATGCACACGCACCCAGTGCATTTTAAGTTGCTGGATCCTGGACTCAAACCACGGTTGACTATGTGGGAATCCAGCAACATAACCATTATGCCATCTGGTGGTCCCTCCTTCTCACTCTTTTTTATTTTCCCTTCATGGTTAGAAAAATATGTCAACACCTTTGAGCCTAGGGAGCAGACCATAGATAGAAGGTGTGAGAAGGGAGAGATGAAGGAAAGGAAAAAAGGACAAGAAAGGTTTGGAAGCATGATGTTGAAGGGTGTCTTTTAGGGTTCCGACTTAAGTTTTATAGTCTTACAATTTTTCTCATTTCTTTTGACACTTGATTTAAGTGTTATGTAAATATACCCATTTGCATTTAGATATGTATTAATTTGGTAGAGTTATTTCTTAGGTCTGACTTTTCAATTTCCCTGTCCTCTTTGACAAGATAATGTCTAGTGTATAGATGAGCAGAATAATGATATGATTTTTTGAAGGCTATTTATTTCTTCAACAAGTGAGAGAGACAAAAAGTCAGCACCTGTAACAGAATTTTTTGGGGGGAGGTGGGAGGGTTTTCTTATAGGACGTGTATACTCACCAGAAAGAAAGAGAGACAGAAAGCAAGAAAGAAATCACCCTCTGGGGGGATGGCCACACCTCAATCCCTTTTCCTCCACTCTCCTCTCGGGATTTTGGGCACGCACAAGTACCCAATGTTAGTTTAAGCCATGAGGTCCGGGACTTGAACTGCTGTCGACTACATGGGAGTCTAGCTACATAGCCATTATGCCAACTGCTGGTCCCCCCACAACAGGATCTTGATGGAATGACCCACCCGCAGTCTCAGCCATCCCCTGGTCACAGGTACACTCACAGGTACTCAGGGAAGTCTCTGAAAGTGAATTCCAACACCATCCCCACACCCACTCTCATGAGTCAGTGGTACAGAGCATCTAGTTTGACTCCTGTGGCACACTGTGTGGCCAAGAAACCAATATGATTTTACTAAATATTGCTAAGATTTATTGGATTTTTGAAAGCTATGGCATGTGCTCAGTCCCAAACCATTTATTCTGAAAATATCTTTTTTATTAGATTATAATATATCCCTCTTACTTAATTTTTTAGATGTATATTATTTAATGCCCATATTATTTTACCTGTGTGCTCTTTTGCCTTGATTGCACAAGAGTCTCTAAATCCTTTCTGCAGTTTTGCAGGGTAGATACTATTATTACCCGTTGTTGACTCAACCCAAAGAAGAAATTGGTTTGTATCAGTTATGTACGATTGCAGATTCATGTCCTGTTTGTACTAATGAGAATGTGACTCCTTTTTTGCAATGTTAGATCACTAGTAATCATTTTTGTCAATCAAGATCTTTTCCCCCTGGCATATTAATAAATCATCCTCTGAAAACAGGAAGTATGAATTAAACACTATTTTATTTGAGGGACTCTCCTATAGTTCCTTTCCTCATAGTCTTTCACAAAGTACCAGGAAAAATACATAAAACAGTGTCCTTTATATAAATATAACATTCGACTTATTTTTTAAAAACAATTAAGTAAGGTCATATTTTAAAATTATTAAGATTTTTAAACTTTAATAAATATAATATATACATCTGTCACATTAAGACAGCTATTATAAACTTATTATTATATTATTATTATAAGACAGTTATAAACTTATTACTCAACTCATATTATAAGTAGGTTAGGTAATGATTACTCATCTTTAAGAGCTTAAAACAAACTAGAAGTCTTTAATCTAAGGAATGTAATTTGTTAATTACCAGTTGATTAATTTAAAACAGTGATAAATGTCCAGTGTCTCAGCTATTGATTAAGTAAACAAGTGCCCTAAAGACTTTAATTGAGAACCTTAACTAAGTACTTTTTTTTTTTTCTTTTCCAGGGGAGAGCGCGCATGCAGTCCTCCACTACCACAAATTATGCAGCTGAGTTTCCCTCATTTGGGGAAATCGCAGAGGTCAGCACACCCACAGTGCAATGGGTGAGCCTCATCCTAGGAAAATCACCTTCGTGATCATGGTGTTTCCTCTGCCAGGTAATTATTAACCAAGTACTTTTGACCAGACATTGCGTATTTTTTCATTCAGTTTGGAAGAGGCAGTTCACGAAAATTCTGTGTGCTCTTTTGCATAGATTGCACAAGTGTCTCTAAATCCTTTCTGCAGTTTTGCAGTGAAGGTATTATTCCTACCCTTTGTTGATTTGCCCCAAAGAAGAAATTGGTTTGCATCAGATATTTCTGATTGCAGGTCCATGTTCTTTTTATACCAGTGAGAATGTGACTCCCTTTATTAAATATAAAACAAGAGCTTGAGATCTGGCAAGAATATGATCAAAAGCAAAACCTGAGAGAGCAAGAATGGGAGAAAGGCAAAAATAATGTATTCAACTAGCAAAGTAATCATTAAGTGGAAAATATGAATACAGATTATGCAGAGTGCAGTTATTTTATATTATTTTATACTTACATTAATATCAAAGTAAAGATAATAAATGTTCATATAAAAACTTGGATAGGTATTTAATAAATATGTTAATAGAACTTGCTACTTTAAAATTGCAAATATAGCAAAAAATAATCATAAGAAAAAGATCTAAATATTCTGTAAATGATCATGCACTAATCAGTTTAAAAAATATCAGGAAATTGCTATTTTTAGAGTAACGTGGGGAATCTGGTATTATTTACAAGTCTTTTAATTCAATCCATTGGACTAAAGAGTGAGGATATTTTCTGAAGCTGCCAAAAAGTCTCTTCTCCCCTTCGTAGCTCCTTCAGTGCCACCATGCAGTGACTTTCTTATCTAGGAAAATAGAGATACATACAAACTACACCCTAGTGGCACACATTTTAAACTCAATATTGCTTATGAATGCACTTTGCTAAACAACAACCCAAAAGAACATCAGAGAACTATCTTCAGAAAGGGATGCTGCCCTTAAAGGCAGAAGCAAAGGTCATGTCCCTCCTCCCACCCTCTGCTACTTAGAGAAAATGGCTTGATCACACATTCCAAGTCTAAATTGAATCATTAGATCTGTCCTGCTAAAAGGTGTGAAGTCAGTGATTGCCATGTAGAAAAATCTACTCACATGTAAACCTTTGACATTTCTTCTCTGCCACAGAGCTGAGAGGTGGCAGAGCATAAAAAATCATGTTTTAACATTTTGCAGACTAAATTGATGCTAACAGCTTCAGAAAAATGCTATAGATGGCACGGCTTCAAAAAGATGTTTTAGGATAGAGAAAAGATAATATGCCAAATGGTTGCAATTTTTTAGACCTGATGTTAGAGTAAATAATACATTATTAACTGCAGTTAAATAATTTTTGAACACAGTAGAAAATTGTAGGGTTCTAAATTTAGAAAAGCGCCTACTAGTTCTGAATTGTACTTTTCTCTTCAAAAATATGAATTCAAAATAGGTCTTTTTTTTTCCATCATTCCAAATTATACTTGAAATTTTAAAAAAGCCTCATCTTCAAAGTTAGAAATATGGTGGCTTTTAAGTAAATGATTTCCATTTAGTCCAACTGATAAATAGTATGTTTATTTGAAACTTTGAATATACTACACATAAAATCATTTGTAAATTTGAAATCATTTGTTAATCAACAATATCAAGATAATTGTTAGGAAGATTTGAGGTTTTAATATGACAGATACATACATCACATCCTCTGAAGAAAATTTAAAAAAAGTTTCTAGAATATGACATCATGCATATATATAATTCTAAGTACAAAATTAGGTTTGCTAGTGCATTTTATTATTTTTCCCAATGATTCTTCAGAAATGTTCTCTTAGTCTTTTTACTTATTCTTATGAAATAATAATAACATTGAATATTACTTGCTTTATTATTTTTTTAAAAAAGACTGAAATGTATTTTTAAGTTTATTCATGTATTTCCTCCATTAACGAGAGAGAGAGAGAAAGAGGGACAGCACACTCAGTAGGGTCTGGACCCTACAATCCACCCACAGCCATAGATAGCCCCAAAACATGGACAAGCTCATGCCTGGCATACACAGGAAGGTTTCCAGATTTGAACTGGTAACCTTCCCGTGTGAGATTACTTCACAGAGCATTGACATTTACCACTGTACCTCTGTCTGCTGTTGCATGAGCTCGCTTAATACTTATCTTCCTCTTTTGGAAAATGGAATGCTATTAAGTGTAAGAGTTGCTCTCTCACAACCAGCAGATGGTGTTATGGTCATGTCACTGGACTCTGAAGGAGTCAACTATGGTTCAAGTCCTGGATCCAGTGGCTTAAACTCATGCCAGGCACATGTGCATGCATGCCCAAAATCCCAAGAGAAGAATAGAGGAGAAGGGGTTGCAGCATGGCCAACCCCTGAGGGGTGATTTCTTTCTTTCTATCTCCCTGTCTCTCTGTCTCTGGTGAGAACAAATGCCCTATAGCAAAAATCTTTTTCTAAAAAAAAAGAAAGAAAGAAAAAGAGTACTCAACCCATTAAAAGTATGTATGCAAGTTTCTCCTGCGTATGTCAATTAAGACTTTGTAGTGAAACATCAGTCAACCTTGTCAAGGATCCATTTCTTTCTTTAAAATGAAATTGATTGAAAGTCTATTTATGATCCCCACCTTTTTCTTTTACCACTGATTACTGTTTTTTCTGTCTCTTTCTAAGTCAGAAACCAGTAGTTGTTAGAAAAAGAAGGCCTCTGTCACTGAGCACACAAGGACTGCAAATTCTGTATCCAGTACCAGTCTGAATTTTAGATAATTTTTTATCATTTCTTTTTTCATTAAAAAGCTACTAACTCAATTAGACTCTCCCCCCCCAATTAAGACAGATATTTTGAAATTTTAAAATCACTAGACAAAAAAAAATCGGTTTTTATTAAAGCCTACAAAACATCAATTACATTCACCAACCACTAAGTTCTTCTCTTGTCAAAATATCTGCTCTGCCCAAATTATATACCACGTATGTTTTCAAGTTCGTAAGTATATTTATCCCATTATTTCCCCAATTCTCATAAGAAAAAAACTAAAGCACAGAATGATAAGCTGTATAAGCTCATAAGCTAATAAAAGGCAGAATCGATAACTGAACCTGAGCAATTTGTCTTTAAAATGCTATTAAACACCGTTCTCTACAAGATACCTAATGATCTGTATCTCCATTTGAAATCAGCCTTATTATTTAAAACAAGACAATTATGGACCACAAAATGAATATTCACATACTCACATTGTGTTGTATATTTATATACAATTTTCTCTCATATTGAAGACTTACATCTTTAGAAATTGTCCAAATTTGATAATGACTTTTAACTAAGGAAAAGAAAAATTTACCCACAATCCCTTATGTCAATCTATACATGGATTACATTTGTTAAAGTGGAACAAGACAATTATGGACCACAAAATGAATATTCACATACTCACATTGTGTTGTATATTTATATACAATTTTCTCTCATATTGAAGACTTACATCTTTAGAAATTGTCCAAATTTGATAATGACTTTTAACTAAGGAAAAGAAAAATTTACCCACAATCCCTTATGTCAATCTATACATGGATTACATTTGTTAAACTGGAGGGCTAGAATATAGCAACCTTTTTTTTTTTCTCATGTACAGGTTTTCCCCTATATTGTACACAAAAAATCATCTATCTACTAGTTTAGTTCTGTATATAACATTATTACTGAAATGTATCCTGTGTAATTTTATAGAAATCAGTATACACCAGGTTCAGATTATACCAAGGCTACATTTTCTTTAAGTGTGTGTGTGTATATATGTGGGTATTTTTCTTTTTACTAGAGAGTTTTTTTTTTTTTTTTTTATAGGACTCATGCACTGACTGAAGGACTGAAGGAGGGACAGAGACAGAGACAGAGAGACAGAAAGCAAGAAATCGCTTTCTGTCTCTCTGTCTGTGGGGGAGGGATGGCCATGCCATAATCCCTTCTCCTCCAATCTCTTCTCAGGATCTTGGGCATACACATATATGTGCCCAGCATAAGTTTTAATTTACTGGAACCAGGACTCAAATTGCAATTGACTGTGGGAGTCCAGCAATGTAACCATTATGCTACCTGCTGGTCCCCACAAAATATATTTTTTATTGTTAGTGTAAGCCTGTACATGAATGAGAGAAGGAGAGAGAGAAAAAAAAGAGAAAAGAAACATCCTTAACAGGTCTCATAATGCGAGGACCCTTTTGCCCCAACCTGGGAGTTTGTCAGGACGTTAAGCACCTGCGCATACGTCCGGTGCATTTTCAGGCTTATCTGGGTCTCTGAACTCGTAACTGGCCATATGGCTTCCCTCACTGCAGTCCCTGTGCCACCTGGCTGGATCCAGTCTCTATGTTTTCTAAAAGAAAAAATAGATTTTAATACCACAAAATGGGAAGTATTTACTTAATGGGATTGAAAAATCAATGCATACATTTATTGACTTCTATAAAAGCATTTCTTAATTACCAAATATGAAATAGCTTTCAAATATTTAAAGTTGTTTTCAAATGATCTATTATATTTCCTTTTTTGTTTTTAGAGAGATTTTTGCTATAGACAGAGAGAGAAAGAAAGAAATTTTCCCACCGGGGGACATGGTCATACCATAATCCCTTCTCCACTATTCTCTTCTCAG
>NW_006159775.1:6445747-6462055 GCF_000334495.1 Tupaia belangeri chinensis | reverse complement strand
ATGCATATATATGTGCCTGGCATGAATTTCAAGCTACTGGACTCAAGACTTGAACCACAACCAGCCATGTGGGAGTCCAGCACCTTAACCACTATGCCACCTGCTGGCCCCGAAATTATCTATTTCTAAAACTGCATTTAAAAAAAAAAAAAAAAAAAGATTTGCCAGAGCGCACATACAGTCACCAAAGAGAAATTCAGAAGGAGAGAGAAAGTGAGAAAGTAGCTCCTACAGGGAATGGCCACACTGAATTGCCTTCTACATTTCTCCCAAATGTTGGGATTCGAGGCATATACCCCCAGTGTATTTTTCAAACTTCCTGGTCCAGGATTCAAAATGTGCAGTAGACCAGCCATGTAGGATCCAATTTCCCTAACCAGCACAACATCAGATGACCCTCTAAAATCCTTTTAGTCAACAAATATTGGGAGAGAAAAAAGAAAAATTGCAAGAATCCAGAATTTACTTTATTTCTATGAAACATTCCTTCATATGTGTATACAGAGTGACATAATCTTTTCCAAAGACAGTCTCACAAGAAAAGAGAAAACAAGGAGATCACCTGGAAATCTAAAGCAAACAGAAGAGAAAAGAAAAATACAACATTAATCATTTAAATTCATGTTAACTTAAACTATCCAGCTCTTTTTACAGACTATAGGATGACTTGATTAAAATTACTTTCCACAATGTATTCTAGAAGCTTACGGATAATACAGCTTCAGGATTAAGATTTGGAATTCTTGGCCCAGGCATGGTGGTACCAGCGGTAGAGTACAATTCTGCCATACTGGAACCATATGAGAAGGCTCAGGGTTCAGATCTTGGCTCCACCAGAACATGATGTGTGCAGCCAGAGGTGGGCCAGTGATCCTGGCTGGCAGGAAGGCTGTGGGAAGGACTGCAGCATGACAATACGGTGTTGGGGAAGAGGGCCATGTCTCTGTCTCTCTCTCACAAAAAAAAAAAAAAAAAAACCTTGAAAAATACACATCTTTGCTTCTTAAATTATAGTCTGAAAAACAGCCCTTGAAAAAGTTCACTGCCTGCTTGAGATTATGCTACACCATTTAGTTATTCTGGAACATGAGGAATGACATATGACATATAAAATCTTGTCATTACTTCTTGTCACTTCTTAGCATCTTCTCATGAGATATCCCATTCAGAACTAGCGTGCAGTTTCATTCTCCCAACTATTCCGTACAGGAAGACAGTCAGACATTAAGCTTATCAGTCATCTGCTCTCTGATCTTGCGCGGTTTTTCTTCCTTTTCTTTTTCTTTTGTTTTCCCTTATACTCAAACCAAAGTTGTGCTATCTCCAAAATTATATGTTCTCTCTTGAGATACTAATATTTATCTAAAATGACATTTGTCAGTTCAATTTCAAACTTTCATTATTCCTAAAGATAAATATAATCATCCTAATTATTATGATGTTCAGCTGAATGGGCAACTGCTGATTCTAATTTTATAATTATTTAAAATTATAGCTTCTAAGTTTTCTCAACAAGCAAGTGCAATGATACAGATTTAGGTGTAATCTGTCTGTTATTATCAGTGATTGAAAGTGCTTGTTACTCCTACTATTCAAAAAGTTCATTCAGTTTCCAAAATGACATGATTTCCTTACTAGTTTTTTTGCTATATTTCCTCACTAGATTTAGTCTGGTACAGATGAAATGTTGTTAGTTTCATGTATAAAGATATTATTTCTTTCATCTGATAGGCTAATACAAAAAAGTATCACACTTAATATATAGTAAGTCCATGTCAAAAAAATGTGGATTTTTTTCGGTTTGTTTATTTTCCTATTTTAGCAATGTCTTACTTTCATCTGAGTAAAAACACATCGGACTTTCTCATAGGTGTAGTTTTGAATCTAGTTACCAGAGTTGATAAAAAAAAATCGTAGCAATTAATTCAACAAATTTTAAAGAAAAGATTTGGGGTTGGATTTTGTTACTAGAAAAGACCACTCTGATCAGCATTGTTGAGGGAAAATTGAGTACCTAACCCAAGAACAAAGAACCAAGGACAAAGTTAAACTCTTTTCAGAGGGTCTGCCTTTGAGAGAGGTCTAGGTCCAACTTTGAGAGAGAGAAGAAAAACTACTTTTACAATAGACAAGATTTTTGATTGATTAGTTGTAAGGCAGGAAGAAACAGAAAGAGACAAGAGTGACTTGTAGATCTTACCTAAGATGACTTGATGTATTGTGTCACATCACTAATTTTAAAAAAGGAAGAAATGAGGAAAAGTTGATTGAGGTAAAGATGTTCCATAAACAATTCAGCATGCTGAATTTGATATGCTGTCAGGAAACAATGTTTACTGATACAAACACTTGGGAATACACTAGATGTTAGTTATTAAGAAGATGGATACTGTGCTAGCAGGTAGCTTAGTGGTTAAGGTGTTGGACTCCCACATGGCCAGCCATGGTTGGAATGCTAGACCCAGCAGCTTGAAACTCACACCAGGGGCATGTATGGTGTATGCCCAAGATCCCAAGAGGAGAATGGAGGAGAAGGGATTGTGGCGTGGCAATTCCCCCCTGGGAGATGATTTCTCATTTTCTCTCTCTGTCTTTCTGGTGAGCACAGATGCCCTACAGTAAAAATCTTTCCTAAAATAAATGGATATTAGGGTAGAACTGGGTTTGGTTCTTAGCTCCCTTTCCAATGTGTAACCTTGGTCATATTCTTTATTCACTTTCAGCCTTAGTATCCTCATCTGCAGTGTGTGATTAGTGAGTATACAGTTCCTTAGAGAATTATTCTCTAGATCAAATGAAATATTCCCTGTAAAGCACATAAAGCATCTCATTGAGTATTTGAAGGTTGAACATACTAAATGCTTAATAGTTATTAGCTGATAAAGCTAATATGAGTTGTTAAAAGTTTCGCATATCAACTGCAGTCATTAACTATGAGGTTGATGAAAATATCCAGGGGAAATAGAATGAGAAGTCAAATGGTTTTTCCCTTCTTTGTTGTTTTTTCTTTTCCCTTTCTCTTTTACATAAACAATCTTGTATATAATTAAGAAGTGAACAACAGAGATACTCAAAAGAACACTATTATAGTTAATTAACTTTTTTCAAACTAATGTCTTAGTCAAATTAATGTATTAACGAATGTCAAACCGAACATAATATAAGTTTGTCTTGATGATAAACAACTGAAATCTAAGTGTATTTTCATGTGAAAATTAGTAAGGACTAATTTATCAGGTGTAAATATATAGCTACAAAGAAAAAAGGTCGATCTTACTTATACAAGAATAGGTAGAGCTATCAAAAGAAAGACAGAGAATGAGAACTTTTTTTTTTTTTTTTTTGCAGAGGTTTTTTGCTATAGGGCACGTGCACTCGCCAGAAAGACAGAGAGAGACAGAGAGACAGAAAGCGAGAAATCAACCCCCAGGGGGGATGGCCACGCCGCAATCCCTTCTCCTCCATTCTCCTCTCTGGATCTTGGGCACGCATGCACACACGCCCAGCATGAGTTTAAGCCACCAGGTCTGGGACTCGAACCGCGGTTGACTACATGGGAGTTCAGCGACATAGCCATTACACTAACTGCTGGTCCCATGAGTGAGAACTTTTAATTAGTGAAAAAAAAATGATGCTGGGAAAATGAATCAAACATTTAAAATCAAAATCAAGTCCTTATAGCAAAATAAATGCATGTGGATAAGTGCACAGACACACACAAAAACCAATTTCTAGATAAGTTAAAGAATTAGCATTGTAGAACAAATAATGAGAGAGCTGTTTGTGACATGGTGTAATACAACTAGACTTATATGGGAGAGGTCCTGGGTTTGTGTCCCAGGACCTTCCCAAAACTGCCAGGTAACTGCATGTGTTCCATCAAGCTTAGCTGAAATTGTTGAAGATTAAGGCATGAAAACCCTGATGGAGTGTGCCTGTCCTTCTGTCTCTCTCTCATGGAAGAATAAATGAAGACAGAAATAATAAAAGATTTTGAAGTTGAGACATGACCATGTGATGTTGGTATTGAGTTTTGCTGTAGGGTGAGTGTGCTCACCAGAGAGGCAAGAGACAGAGAGACAGAAAGTGAGAAATCACCCCCCAGGGAGGATGGTCATGCCACAACCCCTTCTCCTCCATTCTCTTCTTCAGATTTTTGGGCACACATGCCCAGGTACATTGTGTGAGTTTCAAGTTACTGGTCTAGCTCATGAACCATGGCTGGTCATGTGGGAGTTCAACACCTTAACCACTACATCACCTGCTGGCCCAGAGAGATAATTTTTAATAACAGATAAAGGAAGAAACAGTGAACAAAACACCTGCTGGTCCAGAGAGATAATTTTTAATAAGAGATAAAGGAAGAAACCATGAACAAAAGATAAGAAATTTGACAACAGAAACATTTGAAAACAAGAATAGAATAGAAATATTGTAAATATATATGATAATGTTTCAGTTTATAATATACTACATATAACAAGTTAATAAAGAAAATAGATTACACAAAGGACACAAACAGGCAATATATGAAAAAAAAAACTAGAAATAAAGGTAAAAAGAAATGTTAACTTGTCCAATATGTATTATTTTTCTATGGCCAGAATGTATATGTATGTATTTTTACAAAATGTTCATAGCTACCACTGTCATAAGAGTAGGGACAATCGCATACTGCTATCCTATAGTGATATAAAACTTGGAACCATTTGTGGGGGTCAATTTTGACCCTGTTTTTTTTTTTTTTTTTTTTTTCTCTCTGCTATGGACATGTGCACTCATCAGAGACAGAGAGAGAGGGAAATTGAGAAAGCACTCCTCCCTCCCCCCAGGGAGGATGGCCATGCCAGTCTCTTCTCCTTTCTCCTTTCAGGATTTTAGACACACATGGACATATGTTCAGTGCATTTTTTAGGCCACCGGGTCTGGAACCTGAACCACACTGTCAGCCGTGTGAGATACAGCTGCCTTAACCTTCACGCCATTTGCTGGCTTTGACTGTTTTTGTACATTTTTAAAACACCTGATACCAGAGGGTGGCATGATGATTAAGGTGCTGGACACTCCCACATGGCCGACCAGGGTTCAAGTCCTGAATCTGGTGGCTTGCTTTCTCACTTCCTCTCTCTCACTCTCAACCTCTGTCTCTCTCTGGTCAAATTAAAAACTAAATGAATAAATAAATAAAAATAAAATAATTATTAAAAAATAGACAGTGGAGTAGCTTTAAAAAAAAATTTTTAAGAAACATCTTTAGGAAATTAGCTTAAACTGGCTACATAGCCCAGTGGTTAAACACTGTGGAGAGGGAACTGTATCCCACATAGCCAAGTGGGATTCAAGTCCTGGCCCTCTCAGCTTGAAAAACTCTCCAGGTGTGCATCACACCTAACAATATGCTATAGGTTCAATAAAGTATAATGTCCCTCTAAATTGTAATTGTAAAAATAAGCTATGATACTCAGAAATGTTTGTAATGTTTTAATGCAATGTTGGTAATTGCAATGTTTTAAAAACAAAAATATTTGTAAAAGCAACTTATAGTATGTTGTACATACCACTGTGTCAATTCATAAGGAGGGTTTTCAAAATATGTGTATAAATCGACCATATTTTATCTATCTACATATCTGTATCTATCTATAACTGAAACCTGCAGGGATAATATTTATGCACATACATATGTGTGTGTGTGTTATATATACATGTATATGCATTTTTAAATATGGTTATCTATGGACAGTAAGGTTATGGATATTATGTTAACTGCTCAATTTTGTGTTTTTTATTTATTTTCAGAAAGTGTATGTCTTTTATAATAAAAATATAAAAGACTTCAGAAGAAATGAACTGGACATTTTCTAACATGTTACTTCTTAGTCAATCTTCACTATGACATGGAGATTTAAAACTTACCTGACAAAGTTGGTCTGTGTTACCTATTGATATTCAGTACAAATTAAAGATGAAATTTAAAGAAATATATTTTGCTTAACTCTATAGAGCTCAGATATATCTTTGAGGGACCAGCAGATGGCATTATGGTTACGTCACTGGATTCCCACGGTTTGACTGTGGTCGACTGTGGTTCGAGATCTAGGACCCAGTGGCTTAAAACTCACACTGGTTGCATGTGCATGCATGCCCAAAATCACAAAAGGAGAATGGAGAAGGGATTGTGGCATGCCCATCCTCCCTGAGGGGTGATTTCTTGCTTTCTGTTTCTCTGTCTTTCTGGTGAGCACATGCACCCTAGAGCCAAAAAAAATCTCCTTTAAGAAAAAAAAATATATATAGCCTTGAAATTGTGTGTGCATATTATGAAATAATTAATGAAGTACCTTTAAGATATGCCAGAAATACATTCACTGGAACATGTATGTTCTTTTGTATTGGAGTAGGCTTGAATGTTAATTCTAAGATTCTAAATTTACTGATGAAAATTTACTTTCTATTTAACTTTGATGGTATCTTTATCTTCTAAGCAGATTCATTTCTGAAAAATGATTGCAATTGTCTCTCAAAGTTAGGAAAATAAAGTTTAGGTAAGTGAGTTATATTACAAAGATTCCTAACTAAATAGAACAGCCAAAACAAAAACATGGGAACAGTTACTTGTACAGACTTTTTAAAATATATGATTATATGTAACTGTGACAAGTCCAAAATGGTGAGCGGTCTATCAGGCTTTTTTTTTTTATTAAAATGAATTTTGCATTTATACTAGATATAGTACAAATAGATGACTCCCATTTGTTGATGAAATTGTACTATAATGACTTATAACAGGAAATAAAATTATATTTAACTTCTTTCTTGAATCTCATAAGAGGTTGAGGAATTTATTTCACTTTTCAGACTAATGAATTTATATTTATAACTAAATATAGTATATGACTAACAGAAAAGAAAGCATTATGTAAAATCATTCATATATTTTCTCCTTCCCTATCCCCTTAGAAAGATGTGGGGTTTGGGACTGGCAGGTGGCATGGGTGTTAAGGGGGCTGGCCAACCATGGGTCAAGTCCCAGACCTGGTGGCTTGCTTTTTCACTTTCTCTCTCTTTCTCTCTCACTCTGTCCCTCTTTGGTCAAATTAAATAAATAAAGTTAAATAAAATAATTATTGAAAAAGAGGGAGATGTAGGGTTTATATTTTCTAGGTCAGTCACTCATTTTTTTCAGTTAAGTGAAATCTTGGTTTTAAACACATGGAAATTAAAGTAAGTCAAATAATTAAATTTGTATATATAATAAAAAGTGAGAGAAAATGTGGGCGGGGAAAAGATGCCATGGTGTTCAGTGAGGGCACTCTAGTGAGGTTGGCATGGAGATGTGTATCCTTGGTTCAAATATAATTTGTTAATATTTTCAATAAGAGAGACTGAAAAAAAAGATTTTTAAAAAACATTTGTTTTAACTGCCAGAGGGCATGTGCGCTTGCCAGAGAAACTGAAAGAGAGAGAGGGAGGGCGAGAGGAAGTGCACTCCACAGTGGGGGATCTCATATACACACTGCTGCAACTTCTTTTCATTCTTATCCTGTGGGGACTTGGGGCACACATACATACATGCACCCAGTTTGTTTTCAAGCTGCTGGAGCCAGGATTCAACCCATAATTGGCTCTGTGGGATCCAGGACCCTTAATCATTAGGCTACAAGAAATGCTCCTGCCAGAGACAGAAAGTGAGAAATCACACCACGGGAGGATGGCCGTGCCACAATCCCTTCTCCTCCATTCTCCTTTGGGGGGATTTTGGGCACACCAGTACATGTGCCTGGTGTGAGTTTCCTTTTTTTTTTTTTTTTTTACATTTTGCCACAAACATTTACTTTATATATCACAAAATTTTTGCTCATACTCCATAGTTCTTGACAGTTAATAAACAACTTTCAAAATTTCTAAAAAATTGACAATAACTTAACAATAGCTTTCAAAATATTTGTTATAATTTTGTTTGTGACTCTATAACAACAGAGGTAGTATGGTTTTAAATATTTTTGAGAAAATATTTACATGTCAGCTACTCAAACTGTTGAAAAGCAAACACTCCACACACAATTCACACATGAACCTTCCCAATTCAGCTCTTTCTACTATGTATTATGTGGCTTAGCATCTGCTCGCAAAGATCCATCTCTTTTTCTTCCTTCAAGCCTTCCTCAAGATAATCCTCTGGCTGTGTCTGCTCATTTGCAATCTCTTCTGATTACAATGCTGGGCTGGAAAAGTCCAGGTTATTTTATGGTACGAACTCTTTCATATAGCTTCTCTAATCCTTTCTCCCAGGCTGAACTGTTTATGGTGCCAGGCCATCTTTCCAAGAGCTTCTGTTGACTTACTTGAGATCTACCTTAGTTCCTTAGCTTTCTGGTCATATCTTCAGATATGATACTCCAGTCAAAGTCCTGGCAATAACAAGTATTTCCAATTTCTGATGCAAGGCAACAGGTATTACTGAACTTACACAAATAAATCTTCTGCCACAAAATAAGAATACTCATAAATATTTTACAATTCCAGAGGGGTCAAGAAGGGAGAAAAGTTCATGCTTCAATTTAAAGAAATAAATAAACATAGAAAACATTTTAACAAATTGCTGAACTTATCATCCACAGCTCAAAGGAGAGCAAAATCCTTAAATCTAGAAAACAAAGCATAGTAAAAAAAAGTCAGTTTTTACTCAAAAGTCATAAAATTTTATTTTGCCAGTACAGTCTCATGTAATTAATCTCTCTTCTGTTGAGTTTGCAGTGTTACTGTGGTTCAATCTTTGTATTTAAATCCTAAAAGTTAACATTCAATGTTATTATTGATATTTCTGAACTTGTCCCTAGCATTTTGGTCATTTACTTGGTTGCTTTTCATTCTCTCATTTCTGTCTGTGTGTCTTTAGTTTTCCTGATATAGCACTCCCTTCAGAACTTCTTGAAGAGCTGGTTTGGTGTTGGTAAGTTCTTTCAGGTCAGGTTTTGTTTATCTGAGAGTGTTTTTATCTTTTCTTTCCCATGTAAAGAATAATCTTGCTGGGTATAGTGTCTGGTGTGAGTTTTATGCCACCGAGTCCAGGACTTGAACCATGGTCAAATACATGGGAGTCCAGTGATGTAACCATTATGCCATCTGCTGGTTCCAAATTTATTTATTTATTTATTTTAAAAGTTGCTCTCAGGCATGCATGCTCACCAGGGAAAGACAGAGAGAGAAAGAGAATGAGAGAGAGAGAGACAAAGTGAGAAAGCAAGCTACCAGATCCAGGACTCAAAGTGTGGCCAGCCCTGTGGGAGACCAGCACTATAACTACCATGTCACTTGCTGTCCTAAACATTTTATAACACATGTGAATATATATCTCCTTTGGAATTTGGTATGAGCTCTAGGAAGGTTGATAATTATTTGATTGTTTGAATCATATTTCTTTGAGTAGGTTCTTGTTTTTAGGCAAGACTATAAGATAAATGGTCACTGAACATCATGCAAGGGGACTTCAAACAGTTCATGGAAAAGATGGACTTAGAGTACAAGTTTACTTTGGTGCAAAAAAATTTTAATCCACGCATGTTTCTGTATAATACACATTTTCCATGGACTTTTTGAAGACCCCTAATATAAGAATAGGGCTGATAACCAGTAACCACTCCTCTTTCTTATAAAATTCTGGTAGGGATCCAGTGTCATACTCACTCTCCCCTGGCTACACACCCACACCCACATATATATGCGCACACACACACACACACACACACACACACACACACACACACACACACACACACACACACCATGTGCATCTAAGGAAACTGACTTTACAGTCATATCTACCAGGTCTAGAGTTCAGACCAGTTGATCTAAAGATAGATGATTCTCTTGGGCCAGCCAGCAGTGTGGTAATTAAAGTATCTGGGTCATATATGGCTGATGTGCACTTTGACCCCGGATCCAGTGACTTTAAAAACACACCAGGTGTGTAAGCATGCAAAGCCAAAATCACTAAAGGAGGGAGAAATTGACCATGCTCCATCACAGGGAGGTGCTTCTCTCTCTCTCTCTCTCTCTCTCTGTCTCTCTGTCTCTCTCTCTCCTGTGAGGGTATGTACCCTCTGGCAAATTGAAAAAATAAAAAAAATGTAAGTTCATTCCTATTATAACTGAATGGTTCAAAAATTGGTATGTTACTGAATTTCATCCCATAAAATTCTATTGAAAATGTACTGAGGTTTTGTAAGTTTTACAGCTGTCGAAAGAAACCAAGTGAAAAGTTTTGTTCTCTTTTCCATCTTTTGTTGTTAGGTCTTTTTAAGTTCTGAAATGAAGTACCCACCTTGCCACAAATCTGAGAGTAAAGGAATATAACAGAGACAAGTAATTGAAATAATCATGGGAAGCTGAGTGCCCTGCTGAGTGCTAAATAACTGATTTTTTAAATCAGAACTACCTCTGGATTTCCTGAAAATTTCTCTATTATTTAAATCATTATGAATAAAAGTTCCTACTGCTTATAGCCAGAAGCTTCCTAATTGGAAGTATTGCTAGCATTCAGAGGGCTATAAATGAATGTTTGGAAGCTAAATTGCCATTGTTAGAATTATAAATGCAAAGGAAATGTAATTGCACTGGACATTGTACAATCGGAATTATCAATCAGCAACCATTCACTCCCTCTCACCTCCCCCTTTCGCGATAGGTAAGGTATATTTTTCTACCCCATTGTTAAAGACTTGGTCTACTAGGTTTATCCTGGCTGTGACATGTGTGCTTCTTATAGGCCAAAACCTCAAGAAACAATGCACTTTGATTAGTTTATTGAGCATTTGCAATCACCACAAGATGAACATTCCATAGTAGCCCATGATTCCAGAAGAATGAAAACATATGTGCAGACATGGCCAACTTCGTCTGAAGCCAACCTAGATCAGGCATTCTTCAGCCACAGACATGTAAGTGAGAAATAAATATGCACAAAGTGTGTTACTAAGTTCCAGAGTAGTTTGTCATGGAACTTTGCTGAAAGATAGCATCAACTATGCTAGTTTTAAAATAATACCTCAAAATTAAAGAACAAAGATGGAAGTCACTCTGAGATAAGCGCTATAATTTTGGGACTTGTGTACAGAATGACTAGAAGCATTTTTTAAAAAACCAAATATACAACTATTGCTTTCCATTATTAAAAAAAAAAAAACTTTCCCAGTGATTAAGAATTTAAAATTAATTTTAACATAGATGTCTTCCTATTTCTTAAGAAAACTAGGTTTTTGTAGAACTTGTGGTCAGTGTTGTTAGGCATTCAAATTGTATGGACGTAAATTGACAGCTGTTGGGCATTTGCAACTTAAAATCTTTGAGCATGTTTTGTTAAAAACAAAATAACCACAATGAAAATACTTAGAATGCTTTCAGGATCTATTGTCCCATCACTTGAAGAAAATCATAAAAAAAAGATTTTCAAATAAAAAGGACTATTTAGACTTCAAAGATAGGGAAATGACACCAGCTATGTGAAGTGTAGTAGGCTGTGCCACTACATTTTTGATTAACACAAAACTACCAGAAAACCCACTGACTCTGATACTCTATTAAAATCCTATGTTTTGGGGGGCTGGCAAGTGGTCTGGTGATTAGGGGTACTAGACTCCCACATGGCCAACCACGGTTTGAATCCTGGACCTGCCAGCTTCCTCTATCACTTTATCTCTATCTCTCTCTCTCTCTCTCTCTCACACACACACACACACACACACACACACACACACACACACAGACACACTCTGTCCCTCTCTGGTCAAATTTAAATAAATAAGTAAAGTTAAATAAAATAATTCTTCTTAAAAAAATTCTGTTTTTCTTTCCTTTACTCTTTTTCCTCTTTATTTATCATTAACTTCATCACACACTTTAGATAGCATAAAAATAAATGTAGGATGAATAATTATAGACATATGAGAGAAAAAGGAGACATAAAATGATTATAATTACGGTTGCAATAAAAAAAGAAGAAATGAAATAACACATTACACTTTATATGAATCTTTTCTATAGTCATGATCTAGAAATGTTGCTTATTACACCTGCTATTCTGAAATATTGAAATAGAAAGAAGTAAAACAAAAATATTCTTCCATAAAATATTGAATTGTATTAAAAATTCTGAGAGTATTTGTTAATATATAAAATATTCAGAAGACATTTTGTTGGGAGTTAATGTGGTAAATAATAAGATGCAGAAGAAAGTTTGGCACAGACAGAGCTGAGAAGCAAGAAGAGATAGTAAGGGGAGGCTGAGGATGAGGATGTGGTCATGTCTCAATTCTTTTTTCTCCTCCGTTTCTCCATCCTGTCGATATTTGAGAGACACATAGACATGTACCTGGTGTGTTTTTTCAAGTCTCCAGAGCTAGATTTAAACTGTAGTCAGCCATAGCTCCTTTAACCTCTAGGCTCTACTATATATGTAATGTAATATACACATATGTAAGATATACTGGGTCATCAGAAAAGTCATGACACATTCTTGCATAGAAAAACCATAAAAAAATACATCATTCACTTTTCTGACAACCCAATAATACATATATATAATATATATACACATATAATATATAATATATATGCTATATTGTGTATATTTAAGACACATGTTTTGCATACATATGTGTGTGTGTGTGTGTGTGTGTGTGTGTGAGTGTGTATAAACAGATTGCAGAATGGAATGAGAATCAACTTCAACATACTGTGTAACACTGCCTGTTAAACATAAAGATCCTTGGGTTTGGACAACAGTTTGGAAATCTTTTGATTAAAGATCAAAAAATGTTCTCTTTTAAAAAGCCATCTTCAATTGAGGTAGAATTCACAAAACCACTTTTGATTTAGTTCTCACCCTACCTTGGAATCTTCTGTCCTTGATCATAAGAGAGTTTATGATCTGAATTCTGGTTCCATCACACTTTTTAAACTCTAGGGTTTGCTCTCAGGAATCCTAATCAGATTATCCAGAATTCTAGCCTAATTCCTTGCATTTATTGTTACCCAATTTGCTTTGTCAGCTTTCAATTCTAATGGTAGATTTTTATTTAATCATACTGTCAAATAATTCTTTTCAGACATGAGCTTATCATTCATTTCCCACTATGAATAATTTAATTTCAGTACAGTAAAATTAATGTACTAGATATTCTTAAGGCAGATTTAGACTTACTAAAAAAAAAAATTAAAAATTGAAGGGGATGCTAGATAATGGTGTAGGGGTAAAATGTGATTTTCTGCAAGGTTTGCCCATACAGGAAGATTCTAGGTTCATATCCTGGGACCCCCCCCACACACACACATACCATGTATGTTGGACATTCATGCCTATCAGAGGCTGGTTGAACTGGGACTAGACCATGGCATTAAGATCCTATTGGGGTGGGACCAGCAGATGGCATAAGGGTTATGTTGCTGGACTCCTAGTAGTAACTGTGGTTTGAGTCCTGGACCCAGTGACTTCAAACTCACGGCAGGCACATGTGGGAGGCTGCACACCAGCGAGTCTGCCAAGGCCATTTTCATGAGTCTCTTACTATTGCCATCTTAGACTCAGAGAGCAAACAATTACTAAGGCCACAATTGGCTCCCCTTCAAAAACCTTACCTTCAAAACCATACTCTGATTGGCCACTCCCCATAGGAAATCAGTCAGCTTAGAATCCCTCAGGTTTGCATATCCAACACCTCATGATTGGTCCACAAAAGCAACCAATCATAACCCTTTTTACTATCCTTAATTCAACCAATCACTGCCCACCAACATGTATATAACCGCGATCCCTGGCCCACAATTGCCAGACAACCCTGAAGACCCTGAAGAGTTGTGACACCGCGTCGTCTCTGGACGACCCTGAAGAGTTGTAACACTGTGTTGTCTCCATGCTGCCCACAATAAACGGACGACCCTGAAGAGACACTGCGTTGTCTCCATGCTGTGACACTGTGTCGTTCATCCCGTCTCTCACTCCTTCCCTCAGGAAACCTGTTTGACTGTCCCCCGGGTCGAGACAGGCACATGTGAATCTGTGTGCAAAATCCTAAGAGGAGAATGAAGGAGAAGGGATGAGGCATGGCCATATCGCCTAGGGGAAGATTTCTTGCTTTCTGTCTCTGTTTCTCTCTGGCAAGAGACACACTTTTTAGCAAAAATCCCTTAAACAATTAAAAAGATCCTATTAGCATTTTTCTCTCTTTCTCTCTCTATGTCTCTCCTTGACTTTTTTACTCATACAATAAATAAATAAATAAACTTTAAAAAATTTTAAAACCTAAAGTGTAATCTTGACAGATTATTGAAACTGAACTAGATTTCTGTGGAAATAATCATGCAGAAAAGCCAATTGACATAGAAGACATTTTAATTAAATTATATAATGATAGAACATCTCATTCTCTGTAAACTCTAAGAATACATGAATGTGCACTATTATTAAATGACATGGAGCATATTAAAATTGAACTTAAGAAAAACTGAGGTGTAAAATATAACAAATGTTTAATGTTGATCTTCAAATTATATGTGCATTTACTTTAGATAGATAATAGATAGATACAGCATCAATAGAATTTATGTAAATATTCATTTTTGTCCTGGCTAGATATGGATAGCATAACAAAAATAGCTATTTACAAAACAGAACTAATTCAGACAACTGCATAGATACAGATATCAATTATAGAAGACATAAAAGCTGGCAATCACTCTAGGTTCAAATAATCAATAATTGTTGAAATTTTCAAAATGCCTGATAAATCTATACTTTTTAACTTTCAGATACTTTGTTGAAGACAGCAATGAGTTAAAATTGTAGTTTCAATGGCATGTATGGTTAGTTAACTCTTTTCTATGTTCATACACTGAATTCCTAAGAATAATTTAAGGTACGTATAAATGCACAGGCCAGGAATAAAAAAAAATAATTAGGAAAGAGTAATTACTCCTTTAAGAAAGGGACTATAACTTCATTTATGCATTTATTTCTCTGCGTGTAGCACAATGTCTAGTACAGAGAAGGACTTGTAGAAGAAATAAATATTAACCATACATCCACTTAACACATTTATAAACCATGGCTAGAAAAAAAAAAAGTAAAAGGATGCTGATTTAGTTCAGGAAATCGTTTCTTATGAAGGAGAGCAAATACATATGCCAACCTTAAGCCAATTTTCCACACCCAGCTTAGAAGATCTCATTCTTAACTATAAAATCACTGTTATCACCAATGCAAAGTATGCTTTTTTCTCTTTTTAAGAGAGATTTTTGCTACAGGGTGCGTGCGCTCACCAGAGAGACAGAAAGTGAGAAATCACCCCCCAGAGGGGATGGCCATGCTACAATCCCTTCTCCTCCATTTTCCTCTTGGGATCTTGGGCACGCACGCACATGTGCCTGGCATAAGTGTTAGGCAACCAGGTCTGTGACTTGAATTTCAGTCGACTATGTCGGAGTCCAATACCATTACAATAAACATTACACCATCTGTAGGTCCCTAAAGTATGCATTGAAAAGAAAAGGGAACATCAGATATTATAGAACTTTAAAACCTAAATTTTAAAAAACCTTTCATTCTTTCATGAGCAAGGATAGAGAAAGAGAGTCAGCATCCAATTAAGATCTTGACACCATGATCTATGCAGTCTCAGCCAGCCCTGGATCATGACCTGCGCATGCCTGGAATACTCAGGAAGGTCTTTGGGTGCAAACCTGGAAGCTTCCCATGTGGGTCAGCCTCACTGGAAATGTATTTTACTGCTTTACCTCCATGGACAAAGGTTACACTTAGGGGCTGGCAGGTGGTGTGGTGGTTGAGGACACTGAACTCCCACATGCCCAACCATGGCTTGCTGTCTCACTTTCCCTTTCTCTCTCTCTCACGCTGCCACTTTCTGGTCAAATTTTAAAAAAATAAATAAAGTTGAAGTCAATAATTCTTTTTTTTAAAAAAAAAGTTTACATTTTAAACGGAATGTTTTAGGCTACAGGTAGTAATACATTCAATTTAAAAAAAACACAAAAGTCAATATGCAATACCTTTATTATCAGCAAATATTGAAAATGTAAAACTAAATAAAACCAGCCCATTGCAAGGCATGTGACTATACAAATCCAACAAATTCTTTTGTTGTTGTTGTTTTTGAATTTCATTTAAATTGGTGCTTGCTTTTATTTTCCCAACATGAATACATTGTATATTATTCCAAAGATATTACTATATACATTCCCATTATCATTTCCTTTTTCATGTCCGTTAAATGTTTTACTGTTGTCCCCACACAC
>NW_006159775.1:6442717-6445726 GCF_000334495.1 Tupaia belangeri chinensis | reverse complement strand
TTTCCCTTCTCCCATTGCCCGTCCCACCTACACTGTCTCTAGTATCTAGCAACGCTTTCTGCTTTTGTACCTTCCAATCTTTGAGTGTCTGCCATAGAGTGCAGACATTGTGAGGACATAAAACCGCTCTCTTTTATAGTCTGGCTTGCTTTGCTCAGCGTTAAATCCTCCATATTTGCAAACTATGTCTTAGATAAGGAACTGATAACCAGAATTTATGTGGAACTTCTACAGCTTACAAAAAAATGAACAATCCAATTAAAAGATAGGCAAGTGAGCTGAATAGACAACTCTCTAAGGAAGAAATATGAACAGCCAAAAACAGGAAAACATGCTCAATAGCTCTTATTATAGGGGAAATACAAAATCAAAGCCACAATGAGATACAATTTAACCCTAGTCAGAATGGCTGATATTAAAAAAAATAAATTAAATAAAGAATGATAAATGCTATAGTTGAGAAGGGAACTCTCCTACACTGTTGGGTGGGAATAGATTAAGAAATTAGAACAGCCACTGTGGAGAACAATATGGAGTTTCCTTAAAAACCTACAAATAGAACTACCATATAACTGGGACCGGCAGATGGCGTGATGGTTAGGGGCGCTGGACTCTCACAGGGCCAACAACGATTTGAGTCCTGGACCTGGCAGTCTGCTATCTCACTTTCCCCCTCTCTCTCGCTCTCTCTCTTTCTTGCGCTCTCACTCTGTCCCTCTCTGGTCAAATTAAATAAATAAATAAATAAAGTTAAATAAGATAATTCTTTAAAAAAGGTAACGACCATATAACTCAACAATTCCACTCTTGAGTATCTACTCAAAGACAGGGAAACACTCAGAAAAACACTTACTCCATGCATATTGCAGCACTAGTCACAATTGCTAAGGCATGGAATCAATCCAAATATCCAAGAGTAGATGACTGGATTAAAAATGTGACATATATACACTATGGAATGCTACTCAGTCATAGAAAACAATGAGACCCTGAAATTTTATATAAAGTCAACAAATTCTCATACAACCAAGTTTTATTAAAACTATTCCTATTTGAGAGGCATTCATTTGATTTAATCTTATAAGCATAACAGTATCTAAGAACATAATTCTATTTTTAAGAGAGAAATTTTTGCTTTTGGGTATGTATACTCACTGGAGAGACAGGCAGAAAGCAAGAAATCACTCTCCCAGGGGGGATGGTCATGCCACAATCCTTTCTCCTCCATTTTCTTGGGATGATGGGCATCCGTGCACAAGCACCCAGCAGGAGTTTTAAGCCTCCAGGTCCAGGACTCGAACCATGGTTCAACTATGTTTGAGTCCAGTGATGTAATCATTATGTCATCTACTGGTCCCTAAGAACATAGTTCTAATTTACATATGAGAGTATACTTCCTTCAAAATAATTTGGATTTCTCACTAAAACAGAAATGTAGGTTGAAGTTTTAGGATATTCTTACATATTATAATTTTGAAGCAAAGTTTTTATGTGTTCTATTTAGAGGTTATAATTAGGAGAAATCTTCAAAGCTAATATATATGTCATTTTAAAAATGTTGAATCTATTTGATGCAGTAAAAGTTAAAGCAAGAGTGTGTAAAAATGTGTATCATGACATTAGTTCCTTCATAAGCAACAGAGTGCTCCCTGATCCAGGCTTGTTTGGTACCCATTTGATCATGAGGCAATTTATGGGAGTGTTTCCCTGTCAACGATTTCTAATTCTGGTTATTTTCTGTGTGTGTGTGTGTGTGTGTGTGTGTGTGTGTGTGTGTGTGTGTTGTTACCAGCCAGAGGGTATGTGCACTCTCTGGAGAAAGAGGTGGAGGAGGAGTAAGCACACACATACACACATCCACCCCCATGCTGCATAATCACACTGCAATCCGTTTTCCTCTAATTCTCTCTGCGTTCAGGATTTGGGGCGGGCATGCACACATGCCCAGCATGTTTCTCAAGCTGCCAGGTCTGGGACTTAAACTACCCAACCAGCCATGTGGAATCCAACTGCCTTAATCACTATGCTACAGACTGGCCCTATAATTCTAATTTTATAGTCTTTGGAATAAAGTTTTCCTGCTTCTATTTTGAAGTTCCCTGCTCTCTTTATTCAATTATAACTGCAAATAATTAGTTTCATTCAGTAAACTTGTGCCAAAGCATTAATATATTTTATACTTACAAAGAAAAATCTTAAAAGGAATAGACTCTGGAAAGCATATTCACTATAATTATGCTTTTAGCAACATAACTAAAGCTTTGATGTAGAAGCTGGTGAGATAGTAAGATTTTTGCATATTATAAAGACAATCACTGAAGCTTGACTACTTTTATAAGATAATTTAATAAATTCAGTGGTATAGTTAGTTTGATGATCTGGGAAATATTTTAAATCTCTATATTCTATATTCTGATGCCAGAAAGGAAAATAACAGTCGCAGAACTGATCAGATCAAAATGCAATAGAAAGAGTTTTAAATGTGGCACCAGTTCTTTGGAATATTTATATTTGATATTCTTAATAGATAAAAGGAAAATATAAAGCAGAATCCACCATGTTTTTACATTACTCTATTTCTGCCACTCAAGTGTATTAACCCGTTAGATACCAGTCAACAACCCAAAGGACATATGGTAAAGCTGAAAAATACATTAAACATTCAGAGTGCTACTACAGATTTTTGGACAAATATTGTGTACCTTCCCCAAATCCCAGTTGTTAACAACTTGTCTTGTTCCTGCTCCATCGGTAACTACTTTTTCCCGAAGTGATGCTTTCAATTTTACCATCTTGGGTGGGCAGCCACTTGCCCAGACTCAACCTAGGCTGCTGCTGCTCTGGTAGGTTAATCAGTCACATAGCTTGACTATCATCTATAGATATTTCAGTATTTGGAAAAAGCCTAACACTTTGGGACATGGTTGGGACTTCTAGAGAAGCAGACTAAGAGGAAAAGGTCCAAAAAAGCAACTCTGAAGCAAAATTCATCCTTAAGGGTTGAACTTT
>NW_006159775.1:6402121-6442686 GCF_000334495.1 Tupaia belangeri chinensis | reverse complement strand
GCAGGAAACAACAATCAAAAAAAACTTTCTCCTTTTCTCTTTTTGTGGATTGTTCTGAGGTATTTTCTCTTGACTACCTACCACAGGAGGTTTCCTGTGGTCTCTTTATCAAGTGAATGCATCTGTTACACAAGTTGGTGTGAGGTTTGGTCTGTGGAGTGACAGGTAACCTTGACTTGGCATCTCATTCTCCATTCTTTTCTTTTTCCCTTATTCTCCTAAGTCTGGGATTGTATCTTCCTTAGAAAAAGTTAGTACTTAACCTTTCCTTCAGACTCATTATTAAGAGAGTGTGGAATAAGATTGTGGATTATCTAGTAAATTACCTTGGCTATCTCCACTGAAAAATGCACTATTAATTTGAAAATAGTAAATAATGTATAAGTATGGGATTTTCTTTAGAACTATTACTATAAATGTACAAATTATGTTTTAATTTCCGATTTGACCCTACCATTTCTCTATAATAAAAATTACCTAAGTTAATTTTGGCAAACATTTAAAAAAGATAAAATCTTATGTATTTAAGTAGATGTACTGAATGAATGCTTGAATCTGGCAAAAATATTCTGAGAATTTGACATTTCAATCAACACTATTTGAAAACTTATTAGCATGAATCTCATAATTAAGTGCCATGCTTAATAAGTTATCTCTTTATGTTAAGAGAGAATCTCTGGGGAAGAGGCTTAAATTTAATTGTTTTGGCACACCATTATTTCTCATTGTAGAGCCCTTTGCATTTTATTTTAAATCGCTTTAGACTGGGTGTGTCCTAGAGAGACAAGACAGACAGAGAGAGGGCAAAAGTAACTCTCGATGCGGTGCGGTCATGCTGTAATCCATCTCAAATTTTTCCATCCTGTTGGGATTTTTGAGCATGCAGACACATATATCCAGTATGTTTTTCAAACTCCTGGGACCAGAATTTCAACTGCCTTATGAGACCTGGCTCCCTTAACCATTAGGCTAGGCAGCTGGCCCAAGTCCTTGTATTTTATTTATTTATTTTTATTATATTTTTTAAATTTACATTTAATATATACTTTACAACGTACAACATTGATTTTTCCAGCACTAATACGGTGAATATCAGTCAAGATGACATTATCATATATACGTTATCATCAGCAAATTACTTTTTTTTTTGGGGGGGGAGATTTTCGCTATAGGGCGCGTGCGCTCGCCAGACAGACAGAGAGAGACATTAGAGACAGAAAGCGAGAAATCATCCCCCAGGGGGGATGGCCACGCCGCAATCCCTTCTCCTCCATTCTCCTCTCAGGATCTTGGGCACGCACGCACACGCACCCAGCGTGAGTTTTAAGCCACCGGGTCCAGGATGCGAACCGCGGTCGACTACATGAGAGTCCAGCGACATAGCCATTATGCTAACTGCTGGTTCCCAGCAAATTACTTTTATGTTAATTAAATGTATTTTTCTCCATTCCCCCCATTACCCACCCCCATATTACCCCTATCCTTATTCTCTCTAGTATCTACAGTTGCCTTCTCTACTACTATTTCTTCCAAACTTTCAGTTTCTGCTATATACCACAGAAAATCAATATATAATGAGCGGGGTCATGTAAAGTCTTTCTTTTATACTCTGCTTGCTTCACTTATCATTAAATCTTCCATATTTGTCCACTTTGTATCAAATTCCATGGAGCATATATGTCACATTTTTTCAATCCACTCATCTATTGTTGTTCATATTTTTTGTCTTTCTTTCTAGTTACTAGCTTCATTCCCAACTATTAGAAGGTATCACAGAGGTCAGATGTTTTAACAATCTCACTTAGAGAAGAAGAAGAAAAAGCACAGAGACTAATAATCAACATTATATATTTTTGTAGATTTGGAGGTAAAAATAATGCCACTTGATCTGTGACATGGCACTCCTTCCTTCTATAGGTGATGTTGGATAGCATGGTACTGCAGTTTTAGCCCAATTTAAGCCCAATTTTATCAACAGTCATGTGTAGAGGAAGGTTAAGTTTTTCTTCAACATTCCAGAAGTTCTTTGTTGGACTGGAGTCCTTTAACAAAAGACAGATTAACAAGAGAAAAACAAACAAATTCATTAACATGTATATTTTATATACACGTTGGTGACACTGAGGGAATGAATCATTCTCAAAGAGATGACTGTATTTCAACTTACATAGCTCCTTCAACAGAGAACAATAAATTTTTATAGAAGTGACAATACAGATAACCGTGAATCTCTAGGGGTAGACTAGTGGAAAGGAAAAGATAAGGCACATAAAGGCTAGTTAGTTAAGCTTATTAATATAGATTTCCCTGCTACTAACTCAGATGAGGGTGTAAAATTGTCTTCCCTGGTTAACCTTTGTTCACCCTGGTAAATGGGAAGAACTAATGTATCTTTTGTCCTTGTAAATCCTTGCTCTGTTTTCAGGTAAGGAAAGGGGAGCACAGAACTTCCCTGCCCCTACTTCTTAATGCTCTTAGATCAACAGTCCTTCATATCTTGTGGTGACATATTCTGTTCTTCCACACATTTATTTCTTTTGGCATCCAATTTTTTTATTCGTAAAATTAAAAAAGTGAAATTAGAGAAAATGCAATGTCTTTTCCAATTTGAACATATATGAAACTGTAAATATATTTCTATATTAGTGGGAGATAAAGAATGGCAAAAGGAAAATGCAACGGGTCTTTAAAAATACATGGAAAATGCATAATATGCAAAAACTATGCATAGATTTCAAAATATTTTACACCAAAATAAACTTACAATTTAATTCCATTTTTCTACACTTTTTTCATTTTTATTTATTTATGTTCTTACTTTTTAAAATTTCATTTTCTTTTATACATTCAATCACATTATTTAGCTAACAAAGTGAATATTTCAACAGGTGATCATTTCTCCCTAGTCCAGTTGATAAAACTATAAAATATCTTCAACATATAATACCACATTTCTCTGTCCCATTAATGCTTTGCCTCTCTATTTTTCTTCTAAATGTCCTACACTTTTTTTTTAAGACAGATTTTTGCTATAGGGTGAGTGTACTCACCGAAAAAAAAGTGAGAAGAGAAAGCGAGAAGAGAAAGCGAGAAGTAAGGCTCCAGGGAGGATGGTCACTCTGCAATCCCTTCTCCTCCATTCTCCTCTTGGAATTTTGAGTACGCACGCACATATGCCCGGCATAAGTCTCAAACCTCTGGGTCCAGGACTGGATCTACTGTCAGACATGTGGGAATCCAGCAACGTAACCATCACACCATCTTCCCTTCTACAAACTTTTTAAAGTCCTCTTATAATAAACTCCATTTTATTTCAATTTATTTATTTCTTTTCCGAAATGCTGAATCAATTCCAGTTTTTGCATAAAGATAGTACTTAAATTGTCTTATATAGCTATCTTCTGTATAACCAATTTTTTTCCAGAAAATCAGACAAGAGTGAACCTAGTTTCACTTTTCATTTCATAAGCACAAAATCTTTCTTAAAGTAAATTATCACTGATTTAGTGAACTAAAAACAAAAACAAAAAAGCCTTTTCTATGAACCTCTCTTATCTTCAGTCCCAGTCTGTGTGTAAGAAAGGACATATTTGCATAAAAACCTGAAGACTAAATCTCAATATTAACAGTTAATTGAATACTCATGATTTAAATTTTAATCCTGGAAAGTAATTAAATTTTCTTCTGAAATAATTTTTGATTGATTCTTTCTACACCTACACTGAGAAAATGCTTAGAAAATATTAAAGCTTTAAAAAAATAAGTGCATCTCCAAGAAGGGCTTGTCATTACCTTACTGTCTATACAGTGCCTAAGAGACCTTTGTTTCTCCAAAATTTGTTTTGCATCCCATATAACTGGAAAAAAAAAATTAAAAAAGGTCCTCCAAACAACTTTAAAAAATGAGATGGCATGATGTTTAATTTTCTATGTCGAGAAGACTGGACCATAGGTGCCTAGATACTGGGTAAAACATTATTCTGGGTATATTTATGAGTGTATTTTTGGGTGAGAGTAATATTTAAATGGGGACTGAGTAAAGAGCACTAAAGCAGATGCCTTCACTTAGTCAACTGAAGGCCTAAATTGAGCAAAAGTCTTTCTTGGACAAGAGGGAAGTTCTCCTGCCTAATTGCCTTGACTTAAAACATTGGTTTTCTTCTGCTTTAGGATTCAGGCTAAAACCTTGGTTCTCTTAGGATCATGAGTCTGCTGTCTTTCAGACTGGAACTACACCCCTGGCTCTTTTTAGTCTTCAGCTTAAGCACTTTAGTTCTAGGGTTTCTCAGGCTCCATAATCATGAGAGCCAATACCTTAACATAAATCTAGGTAGATAAGTAATTAGATAGGGCTAGCCAGTAGTGTGGTGGTTAAGGTGGCTGGATCCCACATGGCCAGCTGTTTGACTTGAGAAACACTCTGGGCACATGTGTTTACATGACCAAAATCCCAAAAAGAGAGTGAAATGGAGAAGAGATTGTGGGATGAACATGCCCCATAGTGGATGCTTTCTCACTTTTCCTCTCTGTCTGTCTCTCTGGGAGTGCACAGGCTCTCTAGCAAAATTTTTAAATATGCAGTAGGTAGATAGAGAGAAATTACAGAAACAGATCATTAGCATAGATGTAGTTCAGTGGTCTCCAACTTTTCCTGCACCAGGAACCACCACCTCAGGGAAGATAATTCCTGCACAGAAATGGGAGGATGGTCCCAGGAAGACCCAAGCACACCACATCGACCATGCATCCCCCTACCATCACTGCTACTTTGCAATGTGCGATGAAACAATTACAGAATAATAGGGTTCATGCTTCTGCGAGAATCCAATTCAGCAGCTGATTGACAGGAGGCAAATTCCAGACAACAGGTGAATCCTCATTTCCTCCCCTGCCACTTACTCCCATGTGGCTCAGCAGACTGACACTGGTCTGCAGCCTGGCCCCCAAGAGGTCACAGACCAGCAGCAGTCCATGGCCAGGGGGTTGGTGACCCCTAACATAGATGATGTAGGTGTACGTAATATAAATGTAGGTGATATAGATATATATAGCTCAACATAGTTATAGATGGAATAGATGTCCATAGATATATTTTTGTTGTTTCTGATTTTCTGGAAAACCCTACTGGTAAATATGGTATGGTTATGTATTCTTATGTTTATTAATCTTATTTGTTACATTTCTATAATAAAGGACAATTTTAAAAGGCTTAGTAAAACAACTAAAATCTTTAAGGAAGATAGCTAATCATACATTAGGAAAATTTGAAGAGTAAATGGAAATTCCAAAAGCAAAGTATTGAAGAAACAAAGGACTTGAACTTAGAACGACCGAGTTTTGGTATCAGCAATGAGATCTTGACCAGAAAAATCATATCAGACTCGCTTTCTACTTGTCAAAGAAAGATAGTATCTTCCACCTTACACATATCATGAATTTATTTAATCACTTATTCCACAATGGATCTCAATGCATACTTAAAATTCAAACTGTCATGTAAAAATAACGTCTATAGACAGTATTATTTTATGTAAAACTAAATAAGACAAAGGAAGAGAACATGAAAATCTGTATTTTTCTATACATGTCAAGTGAGTACACATATAGCGAAAAGAGAGAATTACAGGGAAAAGTGTTTTAAAAGTGCTTTCTGTATCTTCAGAAAGAACATGTGTGATATTTGCTTAGTCTGTGATTTGAATACTGAGAGGGATCTTGCAGGTTCATAATATTAAAGTCGCAGCTCACTGTAAGTCATTATGAATTGTTTTGTTTCAACATCTCCATATTGAAAATAGCACATTTTACATCTGATTATGGCTAATTAATAACTATAAATGGACTCTCCCCTATAGTCTAGATTTTTCTTATTCTAGATATAAGATGTTCCTTTTTTCCTTATCACAGTATACAACAAAAGAAACTACAAATAAAGTAGCTTCCTTAATGAATTAGCCCAGTAATGCTAAAAGTCATCAAAATTATTTTAAATAATTTAAAATCATACAAAAATTACATAAATCTGCATGTATAGCCAAATAGCAAATTTTCCAAAAATTGAAACCATGCCAGTATTAGATAGTGATCAAAGAAATGGAAGGACCAGTAGAGTCTAAGAGCACTTGTAAATTTGAAGAATTGTCAGGAGTAAAAATAGATTGAGAATAAAAGAGAATTAATCCTAAACTGATTTTTAAAAAAGGAGAAAATAGGAAAAGTTGACTATTTTTTCTTTCTTCATGTTAGAGTGCATGTACATGCATACCAGAATAAAAGACACACACACACACACCCTCCACAGCATCTGGTCACACCCATCTGGTCACACTATGCTCTCTTTCCACTAGTCCTTTGGGCCCTCTGGTCCAGGCAGTTGAGCACATGCTTGGCATGCTTTTAGGCTGAGCAGGCTGGGGATTTGAACTGTAATTGCCATGTAGAATCTGGTTTCTCTTGAGCAGTGCATTACCACTGCACCACATAGTCTGGCCCCAGAGAAGGTTTACTATTTGATATAAAAAAGATAATGAAAAGTATTTATAAACACATTGCTCATACTCTCTGTTGTTTTAGTGTCGTATTCATCATGTAAGATAGCACAAAATAAACCTGTGTGATTAAAAGTAGAAGAACTAGTATTTTTTGAGCAACTTTCTGATAACAGGTGCTGACCTGTTTGACTAGTTTAATCCCCCAGGCCATCTCATTTGGTATCCATATTTTAATACCAAGCAAAGGCTGATTATATAACTTGTCTAGCCACAGTACTTAAAAACAAACAAACAAACAAATAAAAACCAGTATTTTTTGGATTGTTGTATCAAAATCTAAGTATTCCTCTACTTTAAATGTTTGACTTTACCAAGATGTCTATAAAAGCCAAATTTAGTATTGTTCATAAGACTGACCTAAGACTTCTAGCTCATCAGCCACACTAAGCATCACATCCTTGAGTAATTACTATTATTAATAACAAAAACAAAAACGTGATTTAATCAAAATATTTAAGGGTCAAAAAAACAAACAAACAAACCTAGTATAATTAATAAAACAATTTTCTCAGTAAAGGTAATAAATGTAAGCCATGATGTACATTTAGAAAATAGTCATATAATTGGAAAGTAGTCATATGCTGAGAAAGTCAGTATGGGATTATCGGGTGTGCAAAATGTACAAAGGAGGTTAGTGATGTCCATGAGGAGAAATTTTAGCAGAGTGGAATAGACTGGGAAGGTTCCCGACTTGTTGTACTTTGGAAATTCGCTGAAGCGCACCTGTTTGAATTACCCACACTGAGGTGTTGAATGAGTCACTTAGTCTTACAAATTATTTCAGTAATGCATTTACAGACTCATTAAGAATCCAAAGGGGTCACTTAAGACCTTCATGTTTTACTGGATTTTATGAGAGAAATTACATTCTATAATAGTATGGGGGGTTTTAAAGATTCATGAAATGATCAGTACAGGTCCCTTGAGGAGAGTGTCAGTGATCTAGTATAAATGAAATGCTGCTTAGGACTGAGGCTCTGAACCCTCAAGCAACAGCAAGGAAATCAGGCGAGATTGCTTTCTCAAGATAGCAGCCCAACATTAATGCATCTGCAAAAAACACCATTTAAATGATAGAATGATGAACGATAGCTGAAAAAATTATCAGAAAGGAACAGGACCCATTATTCTAGTCTTCTAGAACACTGATGTGTTTACACATTGTACCAGGTACAAGTTGTTTTTAAAGAATTATTTATATAACTGTATCGATTTGTTTTAACTTGACCAGAGAGGGAGAAAGAGAAAGCAAGAAAGCAAGCAGCCAGGTCCAGGACACAAACTGTGGTCAGGCATATGGGAGGGAGTCCAGCACCCTTAACCACCACAACATCAGCTGGCTCCACACTGGATACAATTTTGAATATTACTCCTCACTAGATATACAGAGGAACCCATGATATGAACCAGAAACTTTACTTACATTTTCACCATTTAGTATAATGAGATCACATGAGGAAACATGTAACTAACTACATTACATGAATACTAATGACAATCCTGGTTTTTGTTTTGTTTTGTTTTTATGAGGGCTTTTTGCCATAGGGCATGTGTGCTTGCCAGAAAGACAGAGAGAGACAGAGAGACAGAAAGCGAGAAATCATCCCCCGGGGGGATGGCCACATCACAATCCCTTCTCCATTCTCCTCTCAGGATCTTGGGCACACATGCACACGCGTCCAGCATGAGTTTAAGCCACCAGTCCAGGACTCAACTACATGGGAGTCCAGCAACATAGCCATAATGCTATCTGCTGGTCCCGACTAATGGCAATCCTATTTTTGATAGATATCAATTTTACTTATTTATTTAGATACTTCAAAGAGGCTCAGATTGTTGAAGTCATCTCCTGAAAATTCATTTTGTTATGCAGCCAGCCCCTGTAACAACAGGCCACGTTAAATAAAAGAGGAAGAAGGCTCTTAAAGTCTGAAGGCAGAGGGACCAGCAGATGGCATAATGGCTACATTGCTGGATTCCCATGTAATCAACCGCGGGTCAAGTCCCAGACTCCGTGGGTTAAACTCAGGCATGTGTGCATGCATGCCCAAGATCCCAAGAGGAAAATGAAGGAGAAGGGATTGTGGCATGGTCATCCCTCCTGGGGGGGGGGGGGATTTCTTGCTTTCTGTCTCTCTGTCTCTCTTTGTCTTTCTGGTGAGTGTATGTGCCCCATAGCAAAAACTTCTCCCAAAAAAAAAAGAAAGAAAAGAAAAAGAAAGAAAGAAAGAAAAAGAAAAAAAAAACTGAAGTCAGAAATGGTGGCAGGACTGGAGTTACAAATCTTGAAAGTTGTGAATAGTATAAACAGAAAATTACTAAATGTCCTCAACTATTGATAGACAAGTATGTATAGCAAGAGTTTATTTTTCTAATAGTAGATAGTAAGTCAGATGAACCAGAACTCTCAATGTGTTATAATATATTAGAGATAGGATTAGACAAAATCGTGGGTAACCAGTATTTATTAAGTATACTCCCTGGCTTTTTGTGAGTGACATCCATAAGAATGGGCATATTTTATTTGAAGACAATTTTTATTATAATTCAGATAGAAAGTCATATGCACATGAAGGATTATCAAACATTATCGTGGTCATCTGAAAACTTGATGATCCTAATAATTATAGTTTAAAGAGACCACTTTACATTATAAGCCTATTAAAATTAATTCCTTTTACTCAATAATGATTTACTAGATTCCACACTAAATGCTCAGTACTAACTAGGTGCTGGAACAAAAATGTCAGAGAGAGCACAGTGCCTTATTCCAGTTTCTTACTGTCCAGTGGCTACATAGACAAGTCATAATGTGCTTTTGATAACATAGGCCATGCTCAGAAAATGTAACTGGGCACAGAACTCAATCTTGGATAGGAATAATAAGAATAAAACTGCACAAGGAAGATGATATCCAAGTTTATACCTTTAGACATTACACAAATACTTAGTTATACAAATACTAGTTGGGATTTTACAATAAGCCAGGGACTAGTCTAAGAACTGGGGATAAAACAGTGTACAGATTACTTTTCTATGTCCTTTACTTTTGTAAAACTTAGATAGGGGAGAGTATTGGAATTAATAAGTCTACAAACAGAAATCAGTACACTGGGGAAAAGAAGCATCAATGAAAAGTATAACAGATCAATATTTGATTCTATGTAAAGATTGATAAAAAAACCACGGCAAGAATGACCAAGGAGGGGACAAGGTAGAGAAGGTAGAAAAATGCAGAATGGGACCAACCCTGTGGCTTAGCGGTTAAGCACTTTCCAGTGGGAAGCCAGCTCCCACATGACCAACTGTGGTTCAAATTCCAGCCCTTGCAGCTTGAAAAACACACTAGGTATGTATGCATGCATGCTCCAAATCCTGATGGGATGGAGAAATAGAGGAAAAAAGTTGTCATGTGACCATGCCCACTGGGGGCACTTTATTTTCTCTCTTTGGTGAGTGCACACATCCAATACAAAGAGAGAGAGAGAGAGAGAGAGAGAGAAGAAAAGAAAGAAAATAATGCAGAATGAATGGAAAAGAGAATATTTACTTATACAGTATAATATAAAGAATGCTGAGAAAATATGTAAATGTCAAAGAAATCTGAAAAGCTAGATACCTATGGGGGACCTTTTCTCCCTACTCCCTCCCTGGTTCACCATCTCTCTCTAGCAATTAAAAATAATAATAATAAATAAAGAGTAGCATGTGCAAAGATACAGAAGCAAGCAAGAATGAGCAGGATGTGTAGAGGGCATAAATAACATGGAGAACCGAATGAAAACACAGAGGTCCCAAATCATGAAGGGTGTTGTAAGCTATTGTAAAGATTTTGAGTATTTTCCTTGCATTGACAAAGAGTCACTGAAGAATTTGAAGGGAAATTGGACCTCATGTAAATAATGATGATCTTGACAATGTCTAACTCTTTTTTTTAACCATTTTTATGTGCCAGAAATTGCACATTAAGTGCTTCCTGTGAACTATCTCAATTAACCCCTCTATAGAACTCGATATAATTGATACATCTCTTATGTGAATTTTAAGAGGCAAGAAAACAGTTTAGCACCTTGGTCAAGTACATGTTTCTAAGTAATTACAGAACAATGTCTTGTAGAAGGACAGTTTTAGTTTCACAAATAAAGAATAATTTAGTGTAAGACCAGTATGAGGACAGGAAGAGAAGTTCTGAAGTCTTCACATTACAAACAGGAGGAAGGTGACCTTGAATAAGGTAGCCACAGCACAGATAAGAAGGGAGCAGGCTCCAAAAAATATGATGTGAGTGACACTACTAAAAATTAAATTGGACAAATGTAAGACAGAGGAAGAAATCAGGGACAATTCCCAGAGGTTAGTTCATATGTGGTGGTATGACTCTGAGATTAGACTCCTAGAGAGGTGTAGGTTTAAGGTACACATCAAGCTTGATGTACACTCTAACATTTAATACAGATATTCAGTAACTGTCTCTATTTTGTTACATTTTAGTTGAATTGTCCATTAAGAAGTTAAAAGTAACACATCTGAATTTTAAGGAAAAATTCCAGCTAGATGCAGAAAGAAATATTTGCAATTTACTCTCTGAAAAATAATTGATATGACATTATTAAAGCAGAATGCAAAGATAAACAAGAGAAGTTTATAGTGAACTCTGGAGGAACTCACACATGTATTTACATGGAAGAGTCAAAAATGGGCAAGGGGGGCTGCCAGGTGGCATGGTGGTTAAGGGCACTGGACTCCCACATGGCTGACCATGGTTCAAGTCTCTGATCTGGTGGCTTGCTTTCTCACTCCTTCTCTTTTGGGACCAGCAGTTAGCGTAATGGCTATGTCACTAGACTCCCATGTAGTCGACCGCAGTTCAAGTTCTGAGCCCGGTGGCTTAAACTCACACCGGGCGCGTGCACTTGTGTGCTCAAGATCCCGAGAGGAGAATGGAGGAGAAGGGATTGCGGTGCGGCATGGCCATTTCCCCTGGGAGATGATGTCTCACTTTCTGTCTCTCTGTCTCTCTCTGTCTGTCTGGTGAGCCATGTACCTTATAGCAAAAACCTCTCAAAACAAAAAAAAAATGGGCAAGGAAGTGCACAGGGAAGAAACTCTAGAATAGATGGAGCCATGAAAACCAAGGAAAAATAACTTTAGATAGAGGGGCATTATTAGCAAATGTTATAAAGACTTCCAGGATAAGGAATTTTAAAATTGTTTACTGGATTTATTGAAAAGATGATCTGTGGTGAACTCATTTAGCATAATTGCTGTGAAAATGTGATGATAGAAGCTAAATTGTTATACAAATGCTCCTTGACTTGTAATTGGGGTCATGCCCCAGTAAACTCATCATAAACTGAAAATATCATAATCTGAGAATGCACTTAATACACCTAACCTGCCGAACATCATAGCTTCGCCTTGCTTAACTAAACGTGCTCAGAACACTTACACTAGCTTAAAGTTGGGAAGAGTCACTTGCCACAAAGCTTCTTTTATAATAAAATGTTGAATATTTCATGCAATGTACTGAAAGTAAAAGTAAAAATCAGAATGGTTGTACAGGTATTCAAAGTGCAGTTCTTCTGAATAGGTATCTCCATTGTACCAAGCTATGGTTGAAAATCCATAAATGGAACCATGGAGTTTAGGGATTGCCTGTCATTGAAAAGTCAGTAAGAAATGTGAATTTGGACACTTTGTGTGGAGATTTTTTTTCAAGAGAATTATACGTAAAAGGTGAAATGAGATATGATAATAGGAGGATAAAATCCTTTTGTTAGGGGAAGTACTGTCTTAAAGGAAAGACTTTATGATTAAATGCCATTTGAAATGAACCAATAGAAAGGAAATATTTGAAGATATAAAATAATGAGGGATTTTTGCTGTTATCTTCAAAGGTTTGGAAATCAATAGAGTCCTGAGAAGAATTTAAAACTATTTATCTAGGACACAAGGGTAGATATTTCTTTTCCTGTGAGTCAGTATGTGTGTGACTCCATGTAAAAAGTGATAGGTTAAGGGAGGGCTCATTTAGGGGCTTCTTGTCTCTGTGAGCTATGAAGGAGGCTGGAGTACTGCACAGGAAGAGTAGGGAAGGTTGAAGGAATGTTGAAGATATCTGATATGGCTTCCTTAGGTAAGGATAATGATGACTAGGGAGAGAGATCATTGCCATAGAACATTAGTTTCCAGATAAATCAACTTCAGACATGACAGAGAATATCTGGCAAATGGGAAAAATCTGCTAGATGCTTATTTTTGGTAGAGGAAGGAACTTGCGGAGACAAAGGTTATTCTAAAAGGAAAAAAAGAGAGAGAGAGAGATTAATAATAATTACCTCAGGGACCAGCAGACGGCATAATGTTTACGTCACTGGACTCCCGTATAGTTGACCAAGGTTGGAGTTTGCTATCCAGTGACTTAACACGCCTGGGGCGCGTGCTTGCTCAAGATCCCAAAAGGAGAAATATTTGTGGTGTGGTCATTACCCTTAGGGGATGATTTGTAGCTTTCTCTCTCTCTCTCTCTCTCTCTCTCTCTCTCTCTCTCTCTCAAGTGCACATGTGCTTTAGCAAAATCTCTTTTAAAAATAATGCTAATGGGAACCAGCAGTTAGCGTAATGGCTATGTCGCTGGACTCCCACGTAGTCGACCAGTCGACCGCGGTTCGTGTCCCGGACCCGGTGGCTTAAAACTCACGCCGGGTGCGTGTGCGTGCGTGCCCAAGATCCCGAGAGGAGAATGGAGGAGAAGGGATTGCGGCGTGACCATCCCCCCGGGGGGTGATTTCTCGCTTTCTGTCTCTATGTCTCTCTCTGTCTGGCGAGTGCACACGCCCTACATTGAAAATCTCTCCAAAAAAAAAAAAAATGCTAATTACCTAATGTCAGTACAACTAATTCAGTATAGCCCAAGAGAAAAGATAGAGCCTAGTGAGGCCAGCAGGTGGTATAGTGATTAAAGCGCTGAACTCTCTCCCACATGGCTGACCACAGTTGAAGTCTCTGACTTGGCAGCTTGCTTTCTCACTTTCCCTTTCTCTTTCTGTCTCTCTCTGGTCAAATTAAAGTAATAATAATAAATAAAATTAAGTAAAATAATTCTTTAAAAAATGTAGAGCTTAGTTCACAATTCTATTTTGTAGTTATTGTTTTCTTGCTCAACTTACCTAGAGCACGCAGTTAAACTCTATGTAGAAGTAAAAACGGAGACACCAGTTTCTATTAAAATTCCTGAAGGACGTTAGGCAAACATATCACAAAATTGACATTTTCTAAAGAATATGTAACACACACACAAAGAGAGGAATTCTTTATTCATTGGCTACTTCTTCAAGAAGCATCGGAATCTCCAGCCTCCTAATTCTCATGTGAAGCAGGTGTCCAGCAGATACTTCATGGGCAGTGCTCAGTAAGGTTGAGTTTATTAATGAGTATGTTTAAGACAGACTTGCAAGACCATGAGATATTTGGGTGAAGCACACTGCAAGAGATGCCGAAGCTTTTATTTAAAAGTGAGAAAGAGTCACATCAGAATTATTACTGTTCTGCAATATTATCTTTATTCATAGGGAGATTTGGAAAATACGGATTTCAGATAAACTATTAACATCATAGAGAAGTTAACTGAGATTGTGAATCTTGATACGCATGTATTTTTAATTTGCCACAGGATATATGTGCTCACTAGAGAGAGGTGTGTTGAGGGGAAGGGAAAGTGAGAAATCACCTTGCAAGGGAGATGGTCTTAACCATAATCCCGTCTTGTCCATTTCACCCTCCTTTCTGAATCATGGGCATGCATACACATATGCCTGGTGTGTTTTTCAAACTGCCATGTCCAGGACATAAATTGCCTGAATAGCCATGGGGAATCCATTCTCTTTAGCTACCGCCATGGGCTAGCCCAGATCATGAACTTCTAGTGACATTGGTGTCTGCAGTGTTTTTGCTTAGTGGTTCTCTCCAGTAGTATAAAACACCCTGAGTTCAAGAGCATGGAAGGCAAAACTGATAGATCAACTCAGATGTAAATTTTATGTTTCACAAGTTTTCCAAAAACAATGAGATAGCAATGTATTTTTTTTTACTTTCTTTATTTCATCTATTCTGCAAAAGATCAGATTATAAATGATAAGAAGGTGCCAGAAAGAGGCTGTAAATATGTCTCTATAAGTTTTCATCCCTGACTGAAAAAATAAAAATAAAAACAGGGTACCAATTCTACAGATGGTCAATCAATATCATCCTGGTAAATAAAGTAGAGTTTATTAAAGTTATACATAAACAGTTCTCATTTGTTCTTAACATGTTTTAAAGTTCTTTTGTATTATTTTTAGAAGTTTAATTATCCTATGAATGAGAGAAACAGAGAGAGATACAGGAACAGAGAGATACAGGAACAGAGAGCATCCTCAAAACGGTCTTGATTCACACCCAGCCTCAGCCAGCCATGGACCATAGACGTGCTCATGAAGACCTCAGGAAACTCTCCAGGTGAGAACCAAGAACCTTTCCAGATGGGTCAGCCTTGTAGGCCATTGCATTTTACTGCTGCGTCATCATCCATTCCCCCTATTAGTTGTGGTTTTGTTTTGGTTCATTTTTGTTTTGTTTTTGTTTTTTTCCATAGGGTATGTGTGCTCACTAGAGAGACACAGGGAGCATAACCACACCACAATCCCTTCTCTTCAATTATCCTTTCAAGATTTGGGGCATGTACACACATACGCCTGCCTGATTTTCAAGCTGCCAAGTCTGGGACTTTTATCACACTCCACCATGTAGGAGTCCAGTTCTTTAACCACCATGCCACCTACTGTCCCCCAATTAGGTTTTTGAATTTGAACTTTTGGTGAGAAAGAGGGTGTCCTTAAGTGCTTTTTTTTAATGGTAAAAAAGTTGTTCTTTAAGGGTTTTTTTTTAAAAAAAAAAAAAAAGATTATTTTATTTAACTTTATTTATTCATTTGTTTACTTATTTTAATTTGACCCAAGAGGGACAGAATGAATGAGAGTGAGAGGGAGGGAGAGAAAATGAGAAAGCAAGTCACCAGGTCCGGAACTTGAATCACAGTCGGCCATGTAGGAGTCCAGTGCCCTTAACCATCACACCACCTGCCAGCCTGAAAGTGTCCTTAAGTTTGAGAATTTATTTTATTCATCCCATCCTTACCTACATACTTATCATATTACTCAATGTATGGTTTAGATGGAATTAAAATGTTCCCTAAAAAAGAAATTATAATCTTGGATGAAAAAAATTAGGACTAACATCATTATCTGTTTGTAAGGCAAAATAGCTAATTTCAAGAAAAGATTGAATTCTTAACTCTGTAAAGGACTTTGAGGTGGAATAAAAGAATCATGAGAATTAAAAAAAAATGTTTAGATAAAGTGCTAAGTAAATCAAGAAATGACAGGGCCAGCCCAGTGGTATTATGGCTAAGGCAGCTGTATTCCACATAATCAACTGTGTGGCTCAAATTCCAGACTGAGCAGCTTGAAAGTCATGGAGGGGACATGTGCGTCTGTACCCAAAACCCCAAGTGGAGAATGGAAGAGAAGAGATTGCAGCATGGCCAGCCCTCCTAGGAAGTGCTTTCTCATTTTCACTCTTTTTCTCTCTCTCTAGTGAGCATACACACCCTGTAGCAAATTAAAAATAGTGAAACAAAAAATCAATAAGTGACAATATGCTGGCATTTTCTATGAAGTTAATAAATAGCATATGCACATTGTTATATTCTCCATGTAACATTCTGTTTAACAAGATATTTTCAATGTTTCCTCTGAACTTTCGAAAATTGAAATGCACCATTAAGATAAAAATTATTTTGAAGTGTTTGGTAATGACCATTATGAAATTGGGAATAAAACCTTATTTTTCAAAAGATATTTTAACAATTATGACATAAAGCAATGTTTACATGTTAACAGCATTTACATGCATAAAATGTAAGTATTTGTTTCAGTGCAATTAAAAATAATGCTATTTGTTTGCAAATTCATGTACTGGTTTTACTGAATCACCCAAGAGCAATTTACTGACTGTTTACTTACTCTACTAGGGAATAAAATCAGAAGGTGCAATCATAAGACTAAACTATCAAATTTGGTTTCGAAAAATAAGCAAGACATAGAAAACGGCTTTTATCTGTCTTCCTCAAATTCACTGTAACAACACAAAAGAATTATTTTATTAAACAATATTAAATTACATAAATATTTAAATAATTTTTAATGGCAACTAGTATCCTTAAAACTAGAGGAGAAGTCATCTATGGATCTCAATATCACAAATACTGACAGGAGAATTAATGAAATAAGTTTCTTTTACTCTTTGTCTACATAGCAATTTTTATGAGGCATGTATACAGATTTTCTTCATATGTGTTGTCCTATTAATATAACCAAATCTTAGAGTATTTGAATACTATGAATACTACTGTGTATGTGTGTTTGTTTTTTAAGTTTTTTTTTTTGAGAGGTTTTTGCTATAGGATGCGTGCGCTTGCCAGAGAGACAGAGAGAGACAGAAAGACAGAAAGTGAGAAATCATCGCTCAGGGGAGATGGCCACACCACAATCCCTTCTCCTCCATTCTCCTCTCGGAATCTTGGGCATGCATGCACATGCACTCAGCATGAGATTAAGCCACAAGGTCCAGGACTTGAACTGCAGTCTACTACATGGGAGTTCAATGTCATAGCCATTATGCCATCTGCTGGTCTCAACTACTGTGTGTTTTTAAATACATGTACATTTCCACTTACTTCTCAGAAACAGAACCATGATAGTCTGACTTCATTTCTATAATGATATACAATTTTAGGCTTATTGTTGCATTTTAATAAACTTTTCATGTGCTAAAGGTCTTATTACTGAAAGATCTATATTTTAAAAATCCTTGGTAGAGCAATCAAGCTATACTGACTCAATACAATCCCAATACAAAATCCCCCCATATATATATATATATATACACACACACACGCACACACACATACATATACATACATACATATATATTCAATATATTCAAATTAGAACATTATCTGCCTTCTAAATTGCTAACTCTCTTTGATGCTTCTTTTAGTACTTGCTTCCTCTAGCATTTATTCAAGATTTAAATCATTTACTAAATCACAGAGTAATAAAGCCTGAGACTTAGAATCTTTGAGCCCATTTGCACTGGGCCATATTGTAGCCTTCCAAATAATTTATATTTAAGGAATTATTTATTTCTAAAATTTTATTTATTTATTCACTTATTTTAATTTGACCAAACACACACACACACACATACAGAGAGAGAGAGAGAGAGAAAGCAAGCAACCAGGTCCAGGACTTGAACCGCAGTCACTCATGTGGGAATGTCCAGTGCCTTAACCACCACATCACCTGCTGGTCCCATGGTCTCCCCAAATTCTAAGCTCAATGTTCTAATCCTTTAAAACTGTGAATATTATAGTAAAAGATGGGCTTAAATTAAGGCTCTGGAGAAGATCTTACTCCTAGTTATCTGGATAGTCCCTAAATGCATTCATATGTATCCTTAGAAATTTGGAGACAGGCACACAGAGAAGAAGGCAATATGAAAATGGAAACCAAAATTGGAATGAGGTCACTACAAGTGAAGGAATGCAAAAGAATGCCAGTAGCCATCAGAAGCTAAGAAGATCTGGATGATAACAACACAGTTGACACCTTGATTTCAGACTTTTATCCTCCAGAATTGTGAAGAATAAATTTGTGTTGCTTTTTGGTACCAAGTTTGAGGTAATTTATACGAGGGTCACATTAAACCAGTATACCACCTATTGCAATCTCATGCATCTTTAGAAAAGAGGTTTGTTTGACAAATGATATCTAGTTTCCTTTTGATATGTTCAGGTATAAACAGCCCTGTAGTAACTAAAGAACATGTTTCAGTAGTACCTGTCTCCAATCAATTGCATATTCTTCTTGGAATATGAAGAAATCTGTTTCTCAACAGTTCCTCATCCTGACCCGTCAACTTTAAGAAATGACACTGAAGTTCACTAACATAACATAGATCAAGTCTCTCCTCCTAAGAAATTATCTGCTGATGATAACATGTATGGTATATCTTTGACTGAACCAATATACAGTGGATACAGGGTGAGAAAATTAATTTGGTATGCTGTAATGATACACAGTGATTGAATGTAATAAAAAAAAAGAAATCCCTTTAATACATGGAGATAGTATTAATCCCTTACCTCTTAATCTTCCCTGTATAATCTGGAGCACTACATAATCACTTATCACCTAGCTAAGAGCAGTCCTATAAAGCTCTCTTAACTGTCTTCTGAACCCTAACTGAGAGTGGAGATGATTAATTAGATTGTTAACCTGTATGTTCAAAACCCAATGCATGAAGACAGAAGAAAACATGCAAAAACATCTAGAAAAATCTACAGATTGAAATAGTTGAGTTTGGATGAAAAGTAATTTTAGAAATAAGGAACAGCAGAAACAGAAAAATGGAGACAGAGAGAGCAAGAACTAAGGAGTGAGAGAATATAGCAAGTAGATCTATGGATCTCTCAGTAGTGCACAATTATTGGGTCATAATAGGATTGGGGAAAAACAGAAAATAGAACTGGGATATCCAGCAGGTGGTGTGGTTATTAAGGCACTGGATTCCCACATGGCCAGTCATGGTTTGAGTCCCCGACCTGGTGGCACAAAAACCATGCCAAGTGTGTGTATGTGTGTGCATGTCCAAAATTCCAAGAGAAGAATGAAAGAGGAGGGATTGGGTTATGGCCAATCCTGAAGGGTGAATCCTCATTTTCCGTCTCTGTTTCTCTTTGTCTCTTTCCAGTGAAAGCTCATGCCTGATGGCAAAAATAAATAAACAAACAAATAAAAACTTAAAAAAAAAATAAAGTGGGACTAGAAAGGAAAATTTGTTAATGGAAAATTGTGAAAGAATTTTTTAAAATAATAGCAACAATTATTGAGTTTATCAAGTAGATATCAAGAACTTTGCAAAGTGCCCTAAATATAGTATCTCCATTATAACTGTAGAAAATAAAAAATAATACGTTGTTTTCTTTTAACTAATTAAAGATTCAAAAACCATTTGGTATAATTATCCCAAGTTAAAAGGGATAAAGGACTTCTTAAAATATACTATTTTGGCCTAAAACGGCTGCTGGACTCCCACATTTAGATTCCTATAAATAAGCCAAAATTGTACATATTAAGTTGTCTTCCTGAGCTGTTGCTAAATTACAGCCAATCACACTGGCCACACTCCAGTCAGTCAAGACAGCCCACCTTTTAAGTTGTTCATGCAGCCTACCATCCAGCTGTAACCAATCTAATGATTTCTGTATCTCATTCTCTCCCTTTCATTTTTGTAAGTCATGTTCCCTTCCCACAAACTTACATACCTTGTGAACATGTGGTTACTCAGATTGGCTCAGGGGATTTGGAGCATGCACACACATACACTTGTCATGGCTTTCAAGCTGCTGGAGCCAGGATACAGAGATAAGGAGAGAGAGAATATAACATGACCAACCATGTGGGAGTCTAGTATCTCAACCACTACACTGCCTGCTGGACCTCATGCTGCAACTCTTGATCCAAACAGTCCTAGTATTGAAAGACTCTGGCTGAAACTAAGCAAGGACTCCCTAATGTATTTTCTAGGGTTCTTGAAATATAAGGTCAATTTACATTGTAATGGCCCAGAGTAAGGGGTAAGTTTTCAGACTTTGGTTTTGTTAATGACCAACATGGACCATGAGTGAGGGACATTTGACCTCTAAAACTCTCACTTAAAGGAAAGATACGGTTTTCATTTCAATACGTAAGATGTTTTGTAGGCTGAAAACTGCTGGTTGTGAGCTCAAAGACTCCAGGCTGAATGGCTCCAGAAACCTGAAGAGAAACTTGATTATCTAAGACCTCACCAATCAAGAATGCCCATGAGATGATCACAACCTCTTGAAGCATTCACTGAACTGATCATGCGTCTCGGACTTCTGTCTCTAATTTTGCCCTTAAAAACACATGTGAGGAACATCTTAGGGAGACTGGGTCCTTTCAGCATGAGCAGCCCGATCTCCTTGCTTTGCATGTTGCAATAAAACTGTACTTGCCTTCACCACACCATTTGCCTATGGTTTGGTTTTATATCGATTGGACAAATAAAATTGATTTGAGTTCAGTAACATGGCTAGGCAGTTAGGTAGAATAAGTGACAGAAGGGGAAGGTAGAAAGTCTATGAGAGGGGAAAAAGGACTATGAAACTAGTCAACCCACTTTAACCTAATGGGAGTCATGTTCTTCTCTGCCTTTAGTCCCTCTAGCCAAAACTAACATTGTAACCCTAAGGCACACAAAGAAACTGGAGTCAGAGACCCAAGACAACAATCACAGCCTATCAGGGAATGCAACCAGACCCTCTTTGAAAATTTCTTCTACCCTTCCTCCCACCTGGCTCTTCGTGTTGGGAAGGTTTTTACCTTCCCTCCTGCCACCCCAGATATAAACACAGAAACTCACCCTCCTAATTCCAATTGAGGCGATAAACTGATTGGGAAGCTCATCTAGATATAGATGCTGGTACCTTCGAAGACCACACTGGGCACACGTGATTAGGTCATTGAATTATTTACCTGAGAGGGAGAACACAAGCAGCAAGAAAAGCCAAATTCCAAACAATGAAGCCAGATACTATGGCAGACCGTCCTCTGCCAAATATTCTTTATCAACTCTTAGAATAAATGTAACACCTAACCCCATTCACACTGCAGTTGTCCTTCTCTGGCAGCTACCCACCTACATGCCTTCCTGGCATGGGGATATATTTCTTTTCTTTTCAGATTTTTACTTTTCTATGAAAACTTCTCTTCTCCTACTTTTCATGTATTTGTTGTTCTACATTCTATATCTCGGGACAAGTCTCTAATCTTAGAGATCTGGACTTAAAGACCCGAGGGTTGAGACTGGCAGGTGACATGGTGGTTTAGGCACTGGACTTTCACATGTTTGAGAGTTTAAGTCCTCGACCTAATGGCTTGCTTTCTCACTCCCCCTGCTCCCCCCCTCCCCAAACACATATGCCTCTCTGTCTCTCTCTAGTCAAATTTAAAAATAATAATAAATAAAATAATCGTTAAAAAATAACCTAGGATTTTTACACTAGGTAAACTACCCCATCTTATAACAGCACTCCCTGCAGCCAATTCACTTCCTGCAGGCTCCTTTTGATTTGCATTAAACTTGGTGAGCTGGTATTTCTCCTCAGTAGGATTGCCAGTACTTCTACAAGCTGCTTCTCTCTTCTCACATAAAGTCAGCTTCTTGGAGACGAAAGAAGCCTAAACCAAACCAAGAAGTCCTCAGACCTAGCTAAAACCCTTTCACCTCAGTTCTTCATTGCAACCCAGAAACTGCTCCTGGTTTCTGGGTTCCATTTATTTGTTTCCTATCCCCTCTTTGCATCTGTATCTACTTCTTCTTGAACTGTGGCCAAGAACCTATGTCTCTCTTCAGATGCTAGACCTCATCTCCCCTACACCCCCCCGCCCCGCGTTCCCTGTGTCAGTATTATCTTGCATTCCTTTATTTCTGTGTCTTTTCCACTTATCCTCCTTTCTCTCACCCCTTCTCTTTCCTCTCTGAACAACAGACTAAGACTAAAATGACTTAACATGCAATCACTGAAGGACAGGAGCCATCAGACAATGAAAGTCAGTATTTAGCATAACACATGAAATCCTATACATAACCTATTTATAGTCATCATACTTGAAACACATCTCTAGACAACAGCACAACACAGTCCTCTGACATATAATTGGGCCAATCATATGTACCTGGAAATAGATGTTTTATTAATATGGCGATACTTCTTACCCTGACCTAAAAGCCCCTTTCACTGCTGTGTTCTTTTTAACCTCTTTCATTTAAATAAGATACAGAATCTATTTTTTATCTTTGTTCAAAGGCTATGGTTATTATTACCCTTAATTACTTCCCTGTGTGACTTAAAATTGAAATTGCCTCTATAATTACTTTCCCCTGAAATTTCTATGGTCAAGTTCAGCAACTAAAATGTAAATGGCTTCCAAATGAAGACATCAGTCAGTGCTATAAGTTCCTTTATTTATATCTGATCACCAAGCAGGTGAAAAAAAATATTGTTTTGGAAACTTTAAACATTTCCAGTAACTCTGCCATCTTTTTGTATTCCTTTATTTATGATTTAGGAAATGAATACTAACAAAGTCATCTGGACATGTTTGATTCTGTGTGGTGTGTTGTTACCATAGCAATTCTGTTGGTTTTAATAATTGATATAAAGTTTTAAAAGAAGTATTTAATTGTGTTTGCAGATAGTTTCCTGAGCCATAAATAGCTAAGGCTTAAAATGTTCTTTCATTATAATTGACACCAGGTAATCAACTTGCACATTTTCATTGAAATGAGGCACCGGGAAGCCTCAGGGGCCAGCAAGGTCATAACAACTCAGAAAGAACATGAGAACATTTCAGGTCAGTAAGATTCAAGGAGGGCAAGTAGAAACAGTGTTCTGCCTTCACATGGTCAATGTATCAAATAATTATTTTCTTAGAATCTGTTTTAATTCAAGTAAGTACACTGATCTCTGTGTATAAGTTTAATGATCCTTCCCACTTATAAAAGGAAGGTGCTCTTGCTATTTCAATTGTTACTTTTAGATCACGGACATGAAAATAACGATTTTAGCAACTCCAATGTCATTTGTCAAATGGTATCTGGAGAAAAAAATTCTTATAGGAAGATTTTAGAGTTAATTATATATTATATAGCATTAGCTATATATTATAGAGTTCGCCATATTAATTTTATTTGCCCAGTAAAGTTATTTGCCATGTGCAGAATCACCTGAGGCTTATAAAATAACTAATATTTTAAATTTAATCATTATTGCATGAGTCACAGTTTTAATAAAATCTGCCTATACGTTTGACAGAATGACACAGCTGTCAATTTGACAATGACTGAGTTTCCACATATAGGATCCTAATGTTTTACTAAAAGATAAATGGATTATTTATCAAAACAGATAATAGGGATTTTATGTATGAGAGGGTAGTGCATTATCAATTTATTTTAGAAAGATTGACTTTATAACTCAATTTTGTTATTGGAAAGAAGAGAGAAAAAATATATTTTAATAGGGAGAACTAGGTGAAAATATGTGGCCAGTGGTGATGTTAGGATTGTTTCCTTTTGAACGGTCAACATTAAAAATTACAAACCTTTAAAATTCCATGCATTTATATAGAAAACTGAAACCTGTGTTTCTAAATACAACAAATGAAAGGCCATTAGCCGAAAATGATTCTCTCTTATTTTGTGAAAACTCTCTTCCGAAAAATGGGCTCAACTTATCATAAGATGTTTTATTCTGTAAGGACCTACTGCAGGCCATGAATACTCCAGAATGTCTCACTCTGGGACCTTTGAAGCAACAGAGAGCCTCACTGTCTTGAATGCATATTCATATTACTGACTATGGAGTAGAGGTGTTAACACTCCCGAGTGTACAAATATTATAAAGCAGCTTACTTCTGTATAGATAGTTCTCCCCATATATCTAGCGCTCCTATAAAAGAATAACCTTTAAAAATAATTTATTCAGTAATATACAATGAATACTTTTTATTGGCTACTAGAGAAAATGCTGAAGTTTTATATAAATGGCATTGGGACTTTTACTATGGTAGTCATAGTGGGTAGATTGTTTGGGTATGCAAAATGATAAAGATTACCAAGTCCAGGTTTTCAAGGTATCAAATCTCTTGTCTGATCTGGACTGAAATGGTATTTCTACACGGGCACTGACTTGCATTCCTAACATAGTGAAACAAATTATAGTAAGCATGCTGAGAAGGAATAGTGAGCTAGTAGTATTACCAAAATATACTACTCAACTCCATGAAACACTACTATCAATAAAACTGAACTATGAGCATATCAAGAGGTGAGATGATTTCTTAATTAGGAAATTATCTTAATTTCAATATTCAGTTAAAAAAGAAATCATTCATATGAATTAACCCAATTTATTTGAAAGCATTAGACATTGAATGCACATCACTAAATTATTAAGCTATGATAAATAATGGGTACTAATTCGGGTAAAATAATCCTTATCTATAGAAATATCTTTTCTCTTTATAGTTTGTAAATAATCTGGTTTTAAAAATAACAATGGAACTCAATTATCTGCCATTTATTAATGAAGTGTAATATGATGGTAATTATGATTCACAAATGAAAATCCATGAGAGAAATACGTTTTTGTGTGGACTGCGGACAAACCCATCATTTTTGATCCAAATTCACTTGTGACATAAGTTGTTGTTGAATTGATTAAGAATTGTCTGCTTAGCATTCTATATATTGGTTACAATTTTGAAGCAATTCTTATTCTTTCTTTCTTGATGAATGGTAGATGTCCATCATATACTGTGAAACAGCACCTTTCTTTCAGGAATTGCTTCAACATTTGCGTGGGTAGATAGAGCTGAACTGCTTCTAGGAGGATCTAAAGTAAAAACGGGTGATGCACCAATCAGAACTTAATTTGCAGCTACCACAGTAATCCATTATAACTTTTCTTCTTTGACATGTGTCTAGCAATTTAAACTGTTTAAACAATTTTTATTTATCAGAGATGATTTTCAGAAAATTGAAATTCTAATAAGCCACAGCAAATTATTACTTGCCATCTTTTCTTATGGTTTTCAATGGACTAGATTTTTGCTTCTAAAAAACTTGGGGCATAACAGAAAATGAAGAATAGACTCATTTAGGCTCAGTGTAATATAAGACAGATAACCTTGCTGAGATAGGAGATAAAACCCTAAAAAATAGGTAGTCAGGACTTACGACTCAAAGATGGAGGCACAATAGTCAAGCTTGCACTAAGAACTGCTTGCTCACAAGCGACAACTTGCATCAGTGACTCAGTGATTAACCTAGGAAGCATGACCTAAAGCAAATATAGCAGTTAAGACTTTTTCCAGGTCCTACCACATTCTGAGAAGATAATGGTCTTTATAGCCCCAAGCTTTTAGACAAAGAGAGTCTCATGACCTTTGTACACACTTCAAAATTAGAAGAATAACCAGACCTATCTAGCATGTGAACCCACGCCACAAGGGGAACACATGCACAAGTTCCTCCTAGCGAGCAATAAAAACCTTTCACAAGATCTTAAAGTTGGCAGTCCACCTTCCAGCGCCCCTCCCTTTCTGGGCACTTTATTTTCTTTAATAAACGCATCTTTGTTATCTCTGTGGTCTGCTTCTCTAATTCATGGTGAGTATGTGACAAATAATCAGATTTGCAGCTGTTCCTATACTAGATATCAGGCCCATCGACCGCAATATCCCCACATCATCACCTTCTATCCAGAAAGAAGAATGTTGATATCTTGACTGGAACCACATCAACAGTATAGAGGTGAACAATGTTTCGCATGTATTTTCATTCTGACATGTAGGTATTAAATAAAATAAGCTTACTAAGTTAAATTGAAAAATAAATCTTAATTTTTTTGGCAACCTTAATTTTTCTCACTTGCTAAAAGTTTATTAGAATAGTGAAGGGAAAACAACAAGCAATATTGCCATCCAATGGAGAAACTGTAATATTTAAAGTAAATTAAACATAGAGATATGAGATGACATATAAAATAATAAAAGTTTCTTTTGACTGTCACATTTTCTGGGAAATATAAAGGAAATACAAATGTTTATTATGGATCTAGTGAGTACTAATCTAAAGTAAATAAAATCCATTAAGTTTGGGTTATCATCTCTATCAAACACAAAACAAAAGAATCTTTAATTTGAATTATTTAATCATTAACGCAGTAGGAAAATGAAAGTTTCACAACCTATTAACATCATTATTTTAATTCTTTGTTTTATAAGATGCATGGCAAATATTTTGGTGTCACAGTTAACTAAGGATGCTCCTGAACCCCTTCTCTTCCTATAAGACTTAAGAATTAAATTTTTTGGCCACTAACTGGTGTGGTAGTTAAAGCACCGTATCCCACATGCCTAACTCTATGATTGGAGTCCTGAACCTGGTGGCTTGGAAATCACCCTGGGCACATGTGCATGTGTGCCCAAGATCCTAAAAGGAGAACAGAGGAGAAGGGATTTGGGTGTGGACATCCTCTCTGTTGGAGCTTGGGAGAACTTCTCACCTCTCTCTCTTCTCTCACTCTGGTGAATACACATACCTATGGCAAAAGCTAAAAAAAAAAGAAAGAAAGAATTTTTTTCTCTCCCAAGCACAAAAATATTTTGGGCCTATGTTGTTCTTTATGCATTGTTGTTGACATATTCGTGTTCATTTGGCATACATACTTCACCAGGAAAGGAAGTACCATATTTCATCTACTTAGGAGGTATCACATTTTATCTACTTGTATCTTTCATAGCTATTAGGGACTATCAGGCAAACAATAAATAATTGTTGAGTGTCATTGAATTGTCTTTAACTATGAATGTTTATTAGTGTATTTGTATGTGAATTTATACCTAAATTATTATACCTCACATGACAGGTGGACCTTATCTCACTTGAGTAAAAGTACTCTCCCCCAAATTCCTAACATGTGGACATTATTGCTCTTTAATAACAAGAGATAATATTATAATCGTTAAATACAGAATGGACATCTCTAATCTGAAAATACAAAATCTGAAAAGCTCCAAAATCCAAAAGTTTTTGAGGGTAAACATGACACAAAAGTGGAAAATTCCACACTTGACCTCGTGTAGCAGACAAAATGCTGCAATACAAATATATTGTATAAAATGACCTCCATCCTATGCATAGAACATATATATAAAACATAAATGAATTTTCATGTTTAGACTCACACCTCATCCTCAAGATATCTCATTTTGTATATGAAAATATTAAAAAATCTGAAAAATTTACAACATCTGAAATAATGGTTCAAGCATTTTGGAAAAGGTATACTCACCTCTATCAGGTTGTTGTAATTAATACATAAGAAAGTGTTTGTAAAGCACCTATTCTATTATGTCAGGTTACAACAGTGCGACTTTTGTTCATCTGATGCCCTAGTCTTCTAAACTTAAGACAAGAAACAACTAAAAAGAGATTTTGAAAGAGAGAAAGGAAGGCTGGGACTTTTGAAGGACTAAAAATTTATTTGGTTAATATAGAGAAAACAAAATAAACTTGGAATGCTAGGTTGAGTCTTTTAAACTATGTGAGAAAAACTTAGATTGACTTTAAGAAGTAGATGTCCTAGGCAGCTGACATGAAGCAAAAAAATAAATAAATAAATCTACTGATTTGAATAAAAGAAATAATGTTTATTACTACAGAAGACAAAAATTATGTCTGTAGAACATTACAAAAAACCTCCGAAAAACATCCTAGAATTAGTGCATGAGTTCAGCTAGGTAGAAGGATACAAGGTTGCTTGGTCACCAAAGCGAACAATATTTCTATATACAAAAATTAGGAAGAAAAGCTAAGGAACCAAAGAGATGAAACAACTCTGGAGCAGAACAATGATGTGGGATTCACATTCCTCAATGTAAAGATTTACTATAAAGCTTCAATAATTCTGGTGAAATAAGACTCCATATTTTGCTTGAGAGGCAACAGCAACTATTCCTATTCTGCCAATCATGTCTCTTGCCCATTTTCCTGCTTGAGAAACATTATGATGGTATTTAAAACAATACACCCAGTCTTCAATGTGGTTCTAATGTGGAAGCCAACATGGAGTCAAGATTTTATGTGTATGGGACCTACAGATAGGTAATGGCTATGTCGCTGGACTCCCATGTAGTCGACTGTGGTTCAAGACCCAGATCCTATGGCTTAAACTCATGCTGAGTGCATGTGCATGTGTGCTCAAGATCCCGAGAAGAGATTGGAGGAGAAGGGATTGCATAGTGGCCATCCTCCCTGGGGTGATTTCTCGCTTTTTGTCTCTCTTTCTTTCTGGTGAGCACATGCATTCTAAAGCAAAAACTTCTACAGAAGAAAAAAAAAAGATTTCATGTGTACATTATTTATAATTAAGCACATCCAATGGAGACATTTTGTATCTTTTAACTTGCCAGAGGGTGTATGCACTTGCCAGAGAGACAGAGAGAGAGAGAGAGTAAGCATTCACCAATGGAACATAGTCATGCCTCAATCCTTTCTCCTCCACTTTTCCTTCTTTTTAGGATTTTGGTCACACATGCAAACATATCCAGTGTTGTTCATGAAGCCACCAAGGCTAGGATTCAAACTGTAAGATCAGTCATCGGTCATGTGGAATCCAGTTCCCTTAACCACCAGGTCTCAGAGTCACCCCACTGGAGCCTTTCAATAAAGTGAAGAAAACAGGAAACAGAACTTCCTTAAGTAAAATCCTGAAAATGGTAGATTAAGCCTTTCCCTATAATTATTGCCACAAAATTAACCTGTGGAGTTATATCAGCTAGGTTTCATATTCCCATCCTGTCAGTCAGTTTGCTACAATGAGAATTTTTCTGGGCATCTAACACAACCTTTGATTTTTCTTTTGTGATTAATTTGAAGTTGGGAGGATGTCAGTTTGAATCATCTAAGACCATAAGTGAAGATATTTAGAAATCAAGTCAGTAGAGCAGAAGATAAAGCTAAGAGATAGACAAGTAGGGTCTTAAAACCTTAGTTGAACCCTGAAAGAAGCTTTGCCTAAAGCCAGATTCTTCCCGGATGCGTCATTTACTAAAAGTTGTGTAAAGCAATACATTCTCCCATAACCTTCTATTTCCTTTCATTAAGCCATATTAAATTGGAGATTTGGCCATTTCACAAACTAGTGAAAACTGACACAAAGCCTTAGAGAATTCTTCTAAAAAGAAATTATTTCAGAGAAGCACTTTGAAGGATATCTGGAGTTAATTAAATTAACTGATTTGCTCCACCTTCTCCTGGTTCCTGAGATTGTGTTAAGGAATTGCAGAGAGATTTAACAGTACCAGCCTAGGTTGAAGTTTATATATATATATGTTTATTTTATTTTGATAAATGGAAAACAGAGAAATTCATTAACAATAGCTTATATATCTTCATTCATCCATATGCCAAAATTACTAGATGTTAACATTGCATCTATATAATTTACAAGAATTAAAATACCTTTTATTCCCTTTTTGTTTTCCATTTCTTATCCTTCTCCTCAAAAACAAATGCTATCACAAATTTGATATGTATCTTTCTCATTCACATTTTCAGTTACTACAAATCCACATAATGTGTATGCATAAATAAAAATACATGTATATAAATAAAATACTATTGTTTTGTATTATATTTTAATTAATGCATATAACATGATTCAAAATGTTATAGAATTTCATTTTATGACCACCTTCATATTTACTTATATTTAACAAATGTATCTTTTGAAATTCCTTTCTGTGTTATTTAACTAGGTATGTCATTTATAATCACCAGAAAGCTGAATTTTTACAAGTTTAACTCTAAGAATCTACTATACTAACTACAGAGATAAATTACTATTGTAGCAATTCATGTAGGAATAAAACATTAGAAATTATTATATCATTTTGTTTTTGAATTTATGTATACTACATTTCACTTTTTTTTTTTTTTGAGAGGTTTTCGCTATAGGGCGCATGCGCTCGCCAGACAGACAGAGAGAGACATAGAGACAGAAAGCGAGAAATCACCCCCCAGAGGGGATGCTCACGCCACAATCCCTTCTCCTCCATTCTCCTCTCGGGATCTTGGGCACGCACGCACACGCGCCCGGCGTGAGTTTTAAGCCACCGGGTCCAGGACGCGAACCGTGGTCAACTACATGGGAGTCCAGTGACATAGTCATTATGCTAACTGCTGGTTCCCCAAACCCTGACTTTTTACCTTATTTTTTCTCCATTTCTTTATTTTCCTGTACCAAGTAAAGTATTGTTTCTCCTTTTATGTTATTTATTTATTTATTTATTTATTTTTGTAGATTTTTGTTATAGGGCATGTGTGCTTGCCCAAGAGACAGAGACAAAGAGATAGCGAAAATTCACCCCCATGCGGGATGGCCAGGCCACTATCTCTTCTCCTCCCGTTTCCTCCTGGGATTTTGGGCACGCAGGCACACGCAGATGGTGTGAGTTTTAAGTCGCCACGTCTGGGACCCCAACAGCAGTGGACTCCGTGGCAGTACAACGACATAACTACTATGCCATCTGCTGGTCCCTCTACTGTTTCTACTTTTACTATTCTAGTAAACTACATCTAAGTTGAGCATTCATCTGTATCTTTTTCCTTTTTGCTAAAATAAGCAAGCACTTTATTATAAAACTATGATATGCATCTTCGAAAACGTCTCATCCTCATAGGGCTGAGGACATCTTAAACACATCTGCCTATGAGAGCGGCACAATGAGTGTGCTTGTATTTGGAGAAGTGGCATAAGAAAGCCATCTCTCTCCATACTAACATTTACAAGAATAACTGAGCACCTAAATTAAAAAGAAAAAAAATAGAAAAGCAGCTGCTAATATGTATGGCAAAGACCTCTCATCTCCCTTAAAATTAAACTCGGACCTTTTTCATTTTTCTGATTCTGAGTCTTTTTGAGACAAATATTTGTGCTTTTAACTAATTGTTAACCTAAGAATCTCTAAATCAACCTATAATCTCTAAGACCCTACTTCGAGATGTTCGACCTTTCTGAACCAAGCTAATACGAAACCTCCATGTGTTGATTTATAATTTTGTTTTTATTTCCTATTCTCAAAATGAAATGATAGAGCTGCTTCATCTAAGCCCTCTGGAACACTTTCTCAAGGCTATCAGAGATTGAGTTTATGGCCCATGGCCACTCATATGCTTGCTAAGAACAAACCTTTTCAATATTTTCATGGAATTTGGTCATTTCCATCAACTTCTGCAATATTATCTCCGATCATAAGTCTAGCTACTAACTACCCTCTGAAACTTCAGGGGGAAAAATATCTACTTTCTATTTCCTTTTTTTTTTCTCCTTAATCCATGTTTTCTCCTAATAGAAACAGATAAAACTGGGTCCATAAAAGAAGTTAAGAGTGACAGCATGGAACAATGTGCTAAAGGAAAAGTATTGCTGATCTTTGAAACAAATCTGGCTCCAATGCAAGTCAGCCCTCTCTCTCTTCAGAAAACAAAAGTTTCTGCTTGTTTTGGTCCAAAATTACAAACTCATAGGTAAATGCACTTATAAATGTACTGTAAAATGCGAACGTCAAATATGAATGGTGCTCTTTACCAGTGAAACGACTCTGTGGGTTTCTAACATTCTTGTTTTGCTACTGAAGGTTTGTATGTAGAACAGTCACATTCAAGCATAAGCAGGTGCTTGCATGGTAGGTACTTTAAATCTACATGGCATCAATTCTAGGGTTCTTTTATGAAGATTAGCTATTCCATCTTTGTTCTTTTTGCTCCCATGTTTACTGCTTAGTGGAAAACTACCTCAGAAATACACGATTGTCCTGAATTTTAAAGAGACAAGGGCAGCAGGACATGAAAATATTACTCTTATTTATTTATTTATGTATTTATTTTCAGAGAAAGAAAAAAATTTTTGCTATAGGAAGTGTGTGACCATCAGAAAGACAGAAAGCAAAAAAATCACACACACACAAACACACGCACACACACACACACACACAGGGGAGATGATCACGCTTTAATCCCTTCTCTTTTGTGCTCCTCTCTTGGGATCTTAGGCATGCATGTACACACACCCAGTATGAGTTTTAGACTACGGAGTCTGGGATTCGAACCACGGTCACCTACATGGGAATCCAACAACATAAGCATTATATCATCTGCTGGTCCCAGGAAAGTTTTACTCTGGGTCAGATGTTTTGTGTGTGTCTATTTGATTATCCTGATCGCCAACTTCTATTGGTTCAACCTATGATTTTTCCATTCTGTGATGGTATGATAGCAATATACGTACAGTGGAAACTGTACTTTCAGTTTTGAAATCTGACTTGTTTTCTAATTTCAGTACCCTATAAATCATGTGACATATTTGATGCCTCATTATAAAATATACTTTGTGTTAGATGATTTTGCCCAGCCATAGGCTGATGTAAGTATTCTGAACATGTTAAAGGCAGGCTAAGCTAAGCTGTGATGTTAGGTGGGTTAGGTGCATTAAGTGCATTTTTGATTTATGATATTTTCAACCTACAATTGGTTTATTGGGATGTAACATTGAAATTTTAAATGCATCTGTATTTGTTTGTTAGGGATTTTATCAAACACAGAGAAGGGAACAAAGGTATCGTTTGTTTTAGGAGAAAGAGATACGGCTATAATTCTGTGGGGAAAAAACACTGAACGAGTCTGGCTTTGTTTAAAGTGGTAAAACACAGAGAGTATATGTGAGGTGAAAAGAATCTAAAAAGTTAAGATTAAAAGGAGATTTCAGGGGGCCAGGAGGTGACATAATAGTTAAGGCACTGAACTCTGGCATGGCCAGCCACAGTTCGAGTCCTAGACCTGGCGTCTTGAAATTCATGCTGGGCATGTGTGCATGCATGCCCAAAATCCAAAGAATGGAATGGAGGAGAAGGGGCTGAGGTCTGGCTATCCTGCCTGGGGGGCGATTTCTTGCTTTCTGTCTCTTTGTCTCTCAGGCAAATTCATGTAACCTATAGCAAAAACATCTTTCAAAAACAAAAACAAAAACGGGGAGTGATTTCAACCGAGTGGATTGATGCTTTCCTTTAAGCAAATGCTCTTGGAGGATTAACTTAAAAGACACTTATATAGATTATCATGAAAGTTTGTGAAACTATCACACTGCTCGCTTGCTTCTCTGGGTGGGAGAGGACAAAGTGCAGTCATCTCACATTATCCACATGGTCCACAGCCACAGATTTTACCAACCACGTGTAGATTAAAAAAGTAAATGAATACATTCGTTGCCATGTGTAGTGAAGATGTACAGATTTATTTTCTTGTTATAATTTCCGAAATAATGGGGCCAGCAGGTATTGTGGTGGTTAAGGCTCTGGACTCCCACATGGCCAACTATGGTTAACATCCTGGACTTAGAAGCTTGCTTTTTTCACTCTCCCTCCCTCCCTCTTTCTCTCTTGCTCTCTTGCTCTCTCGCTTTCTCTTTCTCTGGTCAAATGGAGAAATAATAATACATAAATAAAATCAAATAAATAATTATTAATTTCCTAAATAATACAATGTAACAATAATTTACATAGTATTTACGTTGTGTTGGGTATTATAAGTAATCTAGAAATGATTTAAAGTATTTTGTAGGATGCACCTAAGTTAAATGCAAGTTACTACACATTTTCTATAAAGGCTTTGGGCATTAGCAGATTTGAGTATCTGTCAGGCAGGGTGCTCTAGATCCATTCGTCCTTGCGTGCGAAGGGATGACTGTACTTAGTTCTCCTTGAAAAGCCAAAAGGGCTCCATTTGGCTCTTCCAATTGCTAAAACTTTATTTGAAATATTTTTAACAATATCTTTGAAAAGATAATTTGTGTTATCCATTAAGTCATGAATATTTATTGAATGCTTACTATATCTTTTTTAAGTGGTTGGCCTATGTTAGTTAAAATCATTGAAAAGGCACAAAACTCTGCCTTCAGAGAGTCAACATTCCAGTGAGAGAAATCAGACAGTAAATGATATATTTAACAAGAACAATATAAGGTAAAATTACGATGACTAGGAAACGTGCATTCTGTGATAAGTTGACACATGTTGTGGGGAAATATAGACTGACTCCAGTCAAGGAAAAGGGCGGGGCTGTGTGATAGCAGGCCTCAGTGATTTGCACGAAGGCTGAAAGAACACAGAGAATGAGCCAACGGGAGAGCTGTAGAAAGCATTCTTGGCAGAGAGAATGAACACAGGGAAGGCCGACACAGCAGTGTGTTAGATGTACAGTTGTCTTCCTATATCCATGGTGAATTAGACTTAGAAATTCCTACAGATACTAAAATCTGAGGATGCTCAGGTCCCTTATGACTGGTCTTCTGTGTCCGTGGGTTGCATATTCATGGATGCAGAGGAAATTCCATCCACTGTTTCTTGAGTCTTCAGATGCAGATCCTGTGAATGGAAAGAGCTGACTGTATTCAATCAACGAAAAGACCATGTATGCTTGTAATCAAGTGAGCTGAAGGGGAAAATGCCAGAGGAAGAAAGCTTAGAGGCCGTAGGGACCATATTATGTAAGGCTTTGTTGGCTTTTAGATGTTCTCTGGCTTTTGTTCTGAGTAAAATGGGAATTGTTGGAGAGTTCTGAGCATGTCATTTGAATAAATAAAACTTGTTACTATAAAATTAATAGGACACCACCATCCCATTAATGTTTTAATTAGATATTAAAATTTCACTTTGCCTTTCCAAGAATAGAATACACTTTTAAAGACTTAAACTATTTTCAACTATATGCCAGTTTTTCCATCAGAATAAGCTGAGTTTTTCAGAGGTCATGTATTCTGAGTGATTGACTCTATTTCTACTCTTGCTTTATATTCTTACTAGCTTCTAAGAAAAATTTGCATTTAAGGCAAAATTTCCAATTCTTAAATATGGAGTCTATTAAAGGATTATCATTGCCACTGATTAGAAATTTAGTAACTAAATTTGATTCCCTTTTTCAAAAACAAAATTTAAATTATATTTTAAATGAATAAAAATTCCGTTTTCTTTCTGTGTGTCATTTAGACTCTTACTGGCTGGGTCCAGCAGATGAAGTAACTGTTGCATCACTGGACTCCAACATAATCAACTGATTCGAGTCCCGGACCTGGCGGCTTAAACCTTACATTGGACACGTGCACATGCATACCCAGAATCCTGAAAGGAGAATGAAGAAAGAACTGCAGCATAACTATCTCCCCAAGGGGTGATTTTTCACTTTCTGTCTCTCTGTCTCTCTCTTTCTGGCCAGCACAAAAATCTATAGCAAAAATTTCTCTTAAAAAAAAAAAAAAAGAATCTTAGTGACTTTAAGGCACTAGGAATTATTACTGATAATCTTGCCTGTAATAATGGCAAGATCATTGAGTGAGACATATTTTCTATCTTCCCTCCCACCCCCTTACCTTATTCTCAGTCCTTTCTTTAACTCATTATGTTGCAGGATTTATGGGTTGCCAAGTTTGTGTCCTGGGATCAATTAGAATTAGAAGCACAGATGACAGGAGGGGATGGATAACAAAGTGAAGTTTACTGAAAGGATAGCACCCAGAGCTGGGAGGTCTTCCAAAGAGGAGTTGAGGGAGGGGTTTTTATGTAGTAATCTGAACAAGGGGCTGGCTCTCTGATAAGTAAGTGGTCTTCAGAAAATAGTTGCATGGTATTCTGGCTGAATTTTTTACTCCATTCTTTGGGGGGGGGGGGTGGATCAGCAGAAGTATCCATCTGTACTTTTTGTTAGAATAGAGTTAGCAAATAGAAACAGTTGCTAAAGTTGTTTAAAGCCCCAGTGCAGCCAGCTCTTTATTAAAAATTAGCCATTGTGCCTACACCTAGGGTAAAGTTTACTGTGTCTCTATTGTTAGCCTTTACCCTGTCAGTATATTTAATATCCATATCTCTTGCTTTAATTATATAAAAACAAATGAATGGAATCAATGAGACTATGTAAAAGAAAAAAAAACTACTTACTGTAATTCTGTCACCTATTTTTCATGCTTTCTCTACCTACATGATTGTTCAGTGAAGAGCATTAATCCAATGATGGTGGCAGACCCATACTTCTAAATTCAGGCATAAACACTGATGTAACTGTCACACAGGTATCACCTGCATACTCAATATGATGGAAAGTGCTGATTATTTCCAATTCTTATGTGAATAGTTTTATCAACCTGGAAATCTAGCTATCTTGCTCTTTATTTGAAACTGGCATAAGGTGCTTGTAACTGAGAGCTTAGAAATAAGAGCTCCTGAGGGCACACATGCTCCCAACAGAAACTAAAGAATACATTTTGTACTCTTGAAAACGTTTCTATCAATGATTTGTTTCTGATCTATTGTTGCTGATAAGATTTACATATATTCTGACCATAAAATAAGCTATGTAGACATGGCTCATGGTATCAAAATAGAAAGTATATTTTAAATGAATTATAGGATAATTTAACTTGAAATATATCATATAGATTTTATTTACAGGTTTAGTTCACAAATTTGAACTAAAATGTATTGGTGGGTCAATTATAAAAGTACCAACAACTCCCTAAGAAACATGACAGTTTTAGGTTGAACCTAATAATTAATCAAATAATACTTAGAATCATTTAATTGCAGGTAATAACAACAGTATTTTACTTTTATCTATAAGGAGAATACATAGGTAATGAGATATCCTGGTTACATAATGAAATGCAAACTATATTAATCAATAAAGAAAACAATGTCCTGGCTACACTTTAATGAGAGTTCAAAGGATTCAATTTTCTCTAAGGTTCATCTAATAAACATATTCTACATATGCCCCTTGTTTTTCCCTTTACAAAGCAACCTATATTGCTTGGCATTTTCATAATAATTATGTAAGATGCTCTATTGTTAAAGGGTATTATTTTGGCTTTGAGAATGTGGAGAATGTCAGAAAAGTATAAGATATAAGAAAAGCTTTGCATTTCTGATAACATCAAGAAAAATTACTACTGTGATTTGTTATCCATAACTTTAACATCAATAAATTAAAATGTCCATCTAGTTTTTTTTTAAATATATAGATAATAAATGATATCTTTAAGAATATATACTCGTGAAAAAGCAACAATGTTCAAAACATGTTAGTTGTTAGAGAATAGAAGATTTCTACTAGGAAGTGAACTCATTTTTCTTGCCTCTAAAAACATTATTTCTCAATGTGGAGGGAAAAAAAAAAAAAAAACTCAACACTTCACAGCCCAGAGACATGCCTTTTGAAATTACCTAGTGGGAAGAAGAGAACTGCAAAGATGTTCTCTAGATAGATTTTGATCTCTGCAAGGATATGAACCATAATGATGAGAGGGCATTCTAAAATGCTTCAAAACTTGTTAAACCAAGGAGTAACTCAACCTGGACACCGTTTATCTTTTTAAGATTGAATATGAGTGAGCAAGAGCTGTGGGCTACCAGAACAACGCTGGTTTTCAAGGTGTACAGATGAGATATTAAATAATTAGAGATCCTTGTCACTATGTGGTGAAGTTATTGTATACCCTTCGCTATTAACACATAATGTATGCTGACATATATCTACACATGTTACATCATTTTATAATTAGGTAAAATCAAATATTTATCAATGAGTAAGCTCTATAATTATATCACAGGCCCAGAATCTATAGGTTGTCCTGGAAACCAGACCCTGATCTTTCCTATGGCCCCAACAGCACAGAACAGGGCACCACTACTGCATCACCATGGCTTGGCCATCTTTTTATATTGAGGAAGGGGACAAAGGGAAGTTTGTGCTTTCAGAAAAGTAAATTGATAATCATTTGCAAAGAATATACTTGGTTAAAAGGTTATCTAAATACTGCCAACACTGGGACCAGCAGTAGGTATAATGGCTATGTCACTGGTCTCCCATGTAATCAACCATGGTTTGAGTCCCAGACCCGGTGGCTTAAACTCATGCCAGGTGCGTGTGCATGCGTGCCCAGGATCCCAAGAGGAGAATGGAGGAGAAGGGATTGCGGCATGGCCATCCCTCCTGGGGGGTGATTTCTCGCTTTCTGTCTCTCTGTCTCTCTCTGTCTTTCTAGAGAGTGCACGCACCATATAGCAAAAAGCTCTCCCAAGAAATAAATAAATAAATAAAAATACTGCAGCACTTGTTTTCTATGTTGGTTAGAATACTGCCAGTATGTTGATACAATTTTAAATTCTATTCTCATATAACAAAGCTCCAATTACTTGTAGAGAAACTTAAAAATAAACTTTAGTTCTAATCAACTCTAATGCAAATATAGGGGGTCACTGCTATTCAAAGCAGTAATTCTTAGTCAAAATGCATTATCACAAGGATCATTTTGATAAGTAAATCAATCAAATACTTGAAGAGGAAAATAAAAATGTTATTCATACTATTAAAACGTATTTTCCAGCATCTTGGTTCATGAAGAGAAGTAATATAAAATATGGACTTCCACATTAAATGAAAAATATAGTCTACATCTTGGTGAACAAATGAAAGATATGCTTAAATCTGATTTGCATACCCCTTCAGTGTAGACTACAGTATTCATAGTAATTTTTTTCTTAATTTGAGCATCTCTTTGTGGGAGTTAGCCTATATTTTTTTTCTGAAAAGTTAAATAAATGAGAGAATAATATATGATTTCTGTTAATTATATTAAAAAAATGATGAAAATTAAACCAATTATACATATATACTGAGATTTAGCATTCTCTGTTATATTTAGAAAACAAAACCTGCAAGTCCTAATATCTGTGTTTCACTAATATCCTTTCGCATCTTCTACTTCTTTCTGCTTCATGTTTTTGTATAATTTTTCAAAGACCAACTTTCATTATCTTGATGACCCTTCACAAATCAAACCAACAGCATACCTCCCTGATGCTGATGAAGCTCGATGGCTATTCCTTCCTCCAAATTAAGGGCTTTATCCCACTGGTCTATCAGCCTTCTCTTTTGTTAGAGGCAGGCTGACTTGATCAACAGCTCAGTGAAAACTTTTTTAGAAAAATGTAAGCTAGCTATCTGTCTTCGGCTTTGGAGGCCCTATGTTATTCTTCCATACCCAACAATTACTCACAAATGGAATCTACCCCAAACCTCACTCGTTGTGTGAAAGCCTTTCTACATAGTCCTAATAAAATTGACTGTGCTACTTGCTAATCTCTAGTGTAACCTAAAAAAAATCTATGACATTCATCAGATAATATGTGTTAAGTTCGCTCTCCTTAGTTCCTATTTATAGTACCAATATTCTGATTATCACATTTAATTTGAAGACGTCTTTAGCATCTCTAAGATAAAGGTTTATATCTTGAAGACCTTATGGGATAAAGACTAAAGTCCTATGACAGCCCATAGCCTGGTTAGGTAAGCTGGATCCCACATGTCTCAGTTCAAGTCCTGGATCTGGCAGCTTGAAAAACTCTCTGGATGTGTGTGTGTGTGTGTGTGTGTGTGTGCCCCAAAAATCCCAAAAAGAGAGATTGAGGGGAAGGGATTGCAGCGTGACCATTCCCTATGGGGAAAGTGGAGTGCTTTCTCATTCTCTTTTTTTTCTTTCTCACTTTCTTTCTCTGGCAAGCACATGTACCCTCTGAAAAACTGAAAAAAAAAAAAATTAAAAGGCTAAAATCTTATAGTGACATACAACTGAGCCCCTGCAGACTTTCCAGCCTCACCACTCATCAATTCTCTCCTTCCCCTCTGGATACCAGCTCACCTGATCCTTCCTCACACCATTTCCCTTTCCCCACCAGGGTCTGCATACATACTGTTACCTCTGTATATTTTTATTACTTTTTCTTTATTAGCTTCTACTCAGTGTTTCCATATCAACCTAAGAGATCTTTTAAAGGGATACTTCCTCGGAATAATTTGATTATTTTAAATTCCTTTTTTCTAATAAGCATAGCTCTTAATACATTTGGAATTTGACAGACATGTGTAGGGATATGTGTCAGGCTTCCTTTTCCCAGTCAACTGGAAAACTTCAATATCTGATATCTTTATGTAAAGAATTGCCTGGTGCACAGTAGGCACTCAATCCATATTTCAAGTTTAAGCCAAAATTAGAATACACACCATTTTAAAAATCAATCATTTAGCTTTTGACTTCAATTATCTTAATTACATAAGAGCATAGTTAATAAGTAATTAAAGAAAAACAATGGACAGATGGCTGACTCTTTGGTGGTAACATATGGCTCCCGAGCTGGCAGGGGTTAAAAGGACCGG
>NW_006159775.1:6384139-6402043 GCF_000334495.1 Tupaia belangeri chinensis | reverse complement strand
GGGAATGTTGGGGGTGAGGCAGGGTTGTGGTAAGAGATCCTGTTGAGGGTGCTTGCCTTTATCTCTGTCCCTCCATTTCTCACTCTCAGGAAAGAAAGAAAACTTTAAAACAATAAGAAGAACAAGAGAAACAAAAGATTCTAGCTCTACATTGTGACTCTACATCTAAAAATTATTTCTATTACGTAGTAACATAGTTCTATTATGAGTTTAGATTTTCACACTTTAAGAATATTTTCATTTCAACCACTATTGCTATGAGAATTAAGTCACACTTTAAACACGTTAGGTATTATTTAGGTATATATAAGTACACATATAAGGCATATGCATGTTTTAAATACCCACAGTGCTATATAAAGTATATATAGTAAATAGGTATTTAAAAATATAAAATGCTATTTAAATAAATTACAATTATTGTCCCAGACGACACATAGCATTGTCTTCAATATCCATTAAAACTTGAGTTTTTTGGCTGATCAATAACCATAAATGATGTCCAACTAGATCTTTTTTGAAGCAAATTTTAGTAAAGTGAAATGTAATCAAAGGTATTTTAGTGAGTTTCTGGTGTGTCTCATACTAAAACAGAAACCGATATGGCACCAGGATACAACTAAGACAGCAGAGATTTTTAAACCCCTTTAGACTGCAATGTTTGTGACAGAAGGAGCAAGTATTTCATTCCTCCTTGTAATCCTCTACTGTTCACTGTGTAGGAGAGGATTTTGCTCAGAGTGAATGCTCAATAAGTCTTATTGTTGTGGTGACTGCTAGATAATGAGTCATGAAGAGCAGCTAAATTAGAGTCAGGAAAAATCTGTAGGGCTAGAGCAATCGAGTGTGTTGCAGTGAACATCAAGAGACTGGCCGAAGAATGACACTGACAGAATAAGATTTGTATACCTGGTAAACACGTTGCGATGTGGCTATTCAGGAAGCATCGCTGACTTAATCTGATGTATGTGTGAATTCAGGAATATAAAGAAGAAAATGCATGATCTCTTATCACAAATTGCAAAGCAATAATCACAGTCAGAAGAAATAAAATCTCACTAGGTACGTTTAAAATGAGATCTCCAGAAGACTTTGCTATCTTCACCTTTGTGCTTGCAAGTTTTAGATAATAATTTTAGCGAGCTAAATTGAATTTTTTTGTGTGTAGGGAGGATGATGCGCAAGTAATTACAGAGCGAAGCGAAAGTGGAATCCAGATGTTTTTTTTTTTTTTTTGAGAGGTTTTTGCTATAGGGCGCGTGCGCTCGCCAGACAGACAGACAGATAGAAAGCAAGAAATCACCCCTCGGGGGGCAGGGGATGGCCACACCACAATCCCTTCTCCATTCTCCTCTCGGGATCTTGGGCACGCACGCACACGTGCCCGGCGTGAGTTTAAGCCACTGGGTCCGGGACTCAAACCACGGTCAACTATGTGGGAGTCCAGCGACATAGCCATTACACTAACTGCTGGTCCCCAGATGTATTTTTATTGAAGACTAAGCAGAACCCTAGGTATCTTTGTGTCTTTCAAATTCCCTTAGCTATATTCACTTGAGTCTTAGAGACATTTCATGATATATTTATGTTTCGTAGTAATGTCAGAACTACTCGTAAAATGGGGGCAATGAGTTAGGAAATATTGTTTGTTTAAATTTTATTTATTATTATTATTTTTAAGCTAGGTGTAGTGAGCATGTGTGCTCACTAAAGAGAGAGGGGTGGGAGAAAGTGAAAAAGCAAGCCGCCGAGTCCAGAATTTGAACCACGATCAGCCATGTAAGAATCCAGTGACTTTATCACCATGCCACCTGCTGACCCCTATTAATATGTCCTTAACATATCAACTCAGGTGATCTTTAAGCACATTCCCATCTAGTTGGGCATTCTAGGGTCAGTAGGCTCTGAAAGAGGATCGACTTTGGGCTGTCCCTCCACCAAGCTGGGACTCAGGCAAACAGCCATGTCAAAAGGAACCTTATGGAACAGCATGGTTAGGAAAAAGGACATCTGAGTTTTAGGTTCTCCTACAGGGTTGTTTGTTAGAGAAATCAGGAGTAAATAAAAAGTTCTACTATCAGGGAACATTAACTGTAAATGTCAGAAAAGGAAGCAGTGACTGAAGGACAGAAACGTGGCTGAAAGGAACAGGAAAGACCAAGAGGCCCTTTGACTTCTTCACACCCTCTCACATCTTCAGTCAGGTGACGTAGGAGGCGTGGATATGAGAAGAGAAGGAAGGGTACAGATTCTCTGACCTGACCCATCTTGACAAAAACCAAGTGCCCTGAAGAGGACATAGGTGATTAAACTATGTTGACATTGCCAGAAAAGAATAAACTTTTATTTTTCATTACCCAACAGGTAGGAGCTGATGAATTAGATCTAAAACAAAACAAAAAAAATTAACAGCTCAAAACTAAAATGGGGGAACCAGCAGTTAGCATAATGGCTATGTTGCTGGACTCCCACGTAGTCGACCGCAGTTCGCGTCCCGGACCCAGTGGCTAAAAACTCATGCCAGGCACATGTGCATGTATGCCCATGACCCTGAGAGGAGAATGGAGGAGAAGGGATTGCGGTGTGACCATACCTCCTGGGGATGGTCAGGTATATATAAGTACACATATAAGGCATATGCATGTTTTAAATACCCACAGTGCTATATAAAGTATATATAATAAGGTATATATATATATAGCTATTATATAGAGGGGGGGGGAGGGTTCATTTAGGGTATTATAGCTACCATCACACCTGGGGGGTGATTTCTCACTTTCTGTCTCTCTGTCTCTCTCTGTCTGTCTGGCGAGCGCACGCGCCCTATAGTGAAAATCTCTCTCAAAAAAAAAAAAACAAAACTAAAATGGTACTGTCCACATCTGAATATTACTTACATTTGAATTCCTGCTCCCCTTTAACCTACAATTCAACTGGTACATACCATCATTCTGCACAAGTAGAGAAAGATGCGTAAGTATGTATGTTTTTAAGTTGACTGGACTATGAACAAATATGATTGCAGAAATATCTTTTTTCTTTCATTACAAGATTGAGAGAAAGGGAAATGGGAAGAGATAGATGAGTATTTTGACAGGCTCAGTGTGCCATACGGTCTTCCTGCCCCATCCTCTGCATTAGCTGGGATCAAAGCACATCCCTCCCACCCCCACAATGTATTCAGTGTTGCAGAACCAGACCTGTGCCTCCCATGCAGCTTTTCCCAAGCAGTAGTGTTAACCGAGCACTACCGCAGGTGGGCCAAAGGAATATTTTTAAAACATCTTGCCATTTCAGCAAACAAAAACAACATGACAAAACAACAACAACAAAATTTCCCACAATACTGATACTGAACAAAGTTAAACACATGAGTGTGATTACTGAGTATTTACAGATTCCTCTGTTACTTTTTTTTTTTTGCATTCTAAAAGGAAGGTATAATTACGTTTAAAAATTTGAAAGATGGAGAAATTAGCAATAATAAAATAAAAATTGCCTGAACCCTCCTTATATATATATTTACACATTATAGGATTTTCAATCAATATTTAGGATCATACCAAATACATAATAATCTATTGATTTTATTATCTAAATTAGTTTAGCTATTACTTAAAAGTACTTATCAATCTCTTTTTTTTAGCTAATATGTTTAAGGATGTGTAACATCCTGTCTTATGCATGTAGCAGAGTTTGTCTACTCTCTTACTTCTATTGCTATTTTCTGTGAGGGCATAGTTTCCCTAGTAAAGTAATTGGTCTTATAAAAAAACTAATTTCTTCTATTTATATATTCCTGAACAAGAAAATTGAGTAAGCATGAAAGTGCAAAATGTTGTGTGGCTCAGCATTTTTCATTTATATGTTTACTTCCCATCCTATCCCCCCAATCCATTACCCAGTTCCTCTACAACTGGAAATTTGAAAACTTATTTTTGAATCAGTGTTAGTGAATAATACTCTCCAGGCCATCACACTTGACTCAAAATGTGTTTTCCCTAAAGTGGCACCTAAAATAATCTCTGTCCTATTACTTCTCCCTGTAATATAGACAAACCGTGAATTCTCAGATGTCCAAAACATGAAAATCTAAGGAGTCACTTAAATGAATGGTATCTTAACAGGGGTAGAAAAATCCGTAATCACATTTGTTTAAATATTCTGTGTCTCTATCCATAATTATTTTAGTTTTTTGTGTGTGTTAATGTAAAAAAGTACTTTTTTAAAATGTCATTTATTAATTCCTTCTATGGGAGAGAGAAAGTGAGACAGCGAGAGAGAGAGAGAGAGAGTGGCATTACTAACAGGGTCTTCATGCTGTAATCTATCCCCAACCTTAGCCAGTTAGGATCATAGGCATATCCATTTGTGCCTGGGGTCCTCAGGGAGACCTCCATTTTCATACCTGGGACCTTCCCATGGGACTTGAGTATCACAGGGTCTTGGATTACCACTGCACCACCAGGGCTGGCCAATGCTTATTAAAGCTTCATTACATGGTTACGCATAATCTATTTTTGCATCGATTAATAATGTATATTGTTTTCTATTTAGTTTTATTTCACGCACTGTAGTATATTAGAATCTCATTATAACTTACAGAGCATAGCTTTTCATTTTAAGTAACTTAAGCACTTAGAATATCAAAATTGTCCACTGTTAAATTGAAAACTTTGCTGTCGTTATTTCTCACATCGTGGCTGATAAAGTAACTATGAAAGGATATTTGACAGGGAGAGGAGGTGTCTAATTTACCATTATTTCTGGTACAGTTTACTAAGATGCGATCTCTCTGTTTGACATGCTGTATCATTTCTGTGCTAGAATTATGTGATCGAACAAGAAGTTAATCTCTTGGCAATAAAGATGAATTGCTGAGAGCTAGTTCTCTGGTATTTTATGCTACATAGCTGGTATTGTGTGGTCACAACATAAAAATATATTTATGATTACCATCATTTTTACATGCTTGTGCATGAGGATATGTTGTCATCATTAAAGTGTAACACTACTTTATGGGATTTGGCCTCAGTACATTACTGTTAGGAATCCCAGCTGGTATAGAAACAGCACAAGGATTCTATAGTGATGAAGAATAATATTAAAAACTCCCATTATAATTCACTCATGTTTGCTATTATGATTAATCCTCAAATAAACAAAGAATAGTTTTTCAAATAGAAAGCAGAGAGAGAAAGTTCCAGTTTAAATGAAACTGCAGTGGTAAACACATGCCATGTAGGATCATTCTTTGCAAGTTTACCTTCCTTTTCTGTTTATCAAAATATTAAAATTTATATTGCAATCAATAAATATAAACAATTTTAAAATAATTTATTATGGAAAGTTACAAGAAACCTCAAATCATCAGGTAGTTTTTCTGAACACATTGGGACAGTAAAAGCACAAAAAATACACAATAAACCATAGCAGCCTAAGAATCAAAAGCCCTCTGTCATGTTCCTTATTTCTATAGACATTGCTCATTTAGAGAATTAGAAGTTTATGAGTAGATAAGCACATTTGCCTTTTTTAAAAAAGAATTATATTTTATATAACTTTATTTATTTATTCATTCATTCTAATTTGACCAGTGAGGGACAGAGGGAAGGGGAGGAAGTGAGAAAACAAGTCACCAGGTCTGGGACTCGAACCGCCGTCGGCCATGTGAGAGTCCAACACCCTTAACCACCATGCCACCTGCCAGTCCCTGATTTTTTTTTTAAGAGAGATTTTTATCATAGGGAATGTGAACTCACTGGAAAGACAGAGATACAGAAAGCAAGAAATCACTCCCCAGGGGGCATGGCCACAGTGCAACCTCTTCTCCATTCTCTCCTTGGGATTTTGGTCAAGCATGTGCACATGCCTGTTGTCAGTTTTAAGCTGCCAGGTTCAGGACATGAATCATGGTCGACTATTTGGGAGTCCAGTGATGTAACCATTACGCCATCTGCTACTCCGGCATAGTCAACTTTTTTTTTTTTTTTTTCTAGAGGGTGCATGACGTGCACAGTACTTTGCTAGAGGGTGCATGAGCTCACCAGAAAGACAGAGAGAGAGACATAGAGAGACATAGAAACAGAAAGTAAGAAATAACTCCCCAGAGGAGATGGTCATGCTATAATCCCTTCTCCTCCATTATCCTCTTGGGATCTGGGGCACACATACACGTGTGCCCAGAGGGAGTTTAAGCCACTAGGTCTGAGACTCGAACCATGGTTGACTACATGGGAGTCCAGTGTCATAACCATTATGCCATCTGCTGGTCTTGGCATACTTGACTTTTAAAGCATGTCAGATTCTATTGAGAAATTTGATTTGTTGAATACATATTATGTGCTAGGCACAGACCTGCAAAACAAACAAACTTGGATCTCTATGACCCATTCCAATATAAATTAAAATCGCTACATTTTCACATTCTTGTGCTCAAGCAAGTCGTTCATGAATTTTCTTTTATGATTTTTCTCAATTCAAATAAATCTAACCTATTTATTAAATTTTATTGCAATGAAATTAATTTATTGAGTAAAAACATTTTTAAGAAAATAATTGTACTCTCACTATAAAGAGTATAATAACAACAAGAACAAATTACTTCTACTCTATAAAAATACATCTTGGGGCCAGGCAGAATGCTTAATCGTTATATCGTTGGACTCCCACATGGTAGACCACGATTCAAGTCCTGGACTCAGTGGCTTAAAAATAACCCTGGGGGTATGTTTGTGTATGCACAAGATCCTGGGAGGAGAATGAAGGAGAGGGATTATGGCATGGCCATTCCTCAGGGGGTGATTTCTTATTTTCTTTCTCACTGTGACTGCCTCTCTCTGATGAGTATACATGTTCTAAGGCAAAAACTTCTTCTTTTTTTTTTTTTTGGAGGAATGCTAACAAAGTAAATAAATACATGAGTTTTAGACTCACTCTTAACCCAGAATACTCTCTTCCAAGTTTCCCTTTGTAAAATGTTCTCCATTTTACAAGATACAGATTAAAGTCACATTCTGTTAAGTTTATTTTATATAAATAAACTTACATATAAATAAAAATAAATAGGAGCTCTTATTTTTAAAGAAGTTTCTGTTTTTGTTTGTTTTTGTTTTGTTTGCTCTAAGTCATGTACACTCACTGGAGAGACAGAGACAGAAAGTGAGAAATCATCCCCCAGGGGGGAGGATCATGCCACAATTCTTTCTCCTCCATTCTCCTCTTGGGATTTTGAGCACACACATACACACACACACACTTAGCCTGATATTCAGGCCTCCAGGTCCAGGACTTGAACCGTGTTGACCACATCGGAGTACAACACCTTAACCACTAGGCCATCTGCTGATTCCAAGGAGTTCTTAATTTGGACAAAAATTGTATTTCATAAAGAAATGGCATTAGAGGACCAGGTGGTGGCAAAGCACTCGAACATTGCTCTTCAAGCCTGACCCACATGGAAAGATGTGAGGCTTATCCAGAGACTTCACTGAGCTCACTGGGCATGTGTGTGTCCATGGCTTAGAGCTGGTTGAGGCTGGGAGTGAATGGTGGCATGAGAATTCTGTTGAAGGTGCCCCCCCCCGTCTCTCTGTCTCTTTTGCTCATGGAAAAAATAAACTTAACAGAATATGACTTTAATCTGTATTCTTTAAAATGGAGAATGTTTGACAAAGGGAAACTTGGAAGAGAGTATTCTGGGTTAAGCGTGAGTCTAAAGCTCATGTAGTTAGAAACTGCATGAGAAAGAGATGAAAAAGAGACAAAGAGAAAGAAAGAAAGAGAATAAGAAAAGGAGGTGGTATAGAAAATATATGTGAGGTTAGAGGTAAATAGGGGGCCTATATCAGTCCAGCAACAGAAATTGACATTTAATCAAGTAGAAAATAGGTTGTTACAGTATATTTCAGCATATATTGATAATTTGTTAATATCATGGGCATTATATAATAACTTGGAAGTATAATGTGGCTTTCAAACATTTTGACTATGATTTTCTGTAAGAAATATATTTTGCCTTATACCCAATTCACTGACATATATGTGAGAAAAAAAAAAGTTCATGAAATAGTATTTTCACCAGCTACAAGGCACTTTCATATTTTCATTTCTGTCGTTTCCCCTTTCTCTTCTGTTTCATTTCCCAGATGCTGTTTTGCTCCCATGACATTTAGTTCATGGTGTGTTTCTGAGCCTGGAAAAATACTGCTGTGACAATATCAACTATCAGCATATATAGAAAGGCTATCTTACAAAGAGCCCGAAGGTGGGAGGATTAGCTATGGGATAATAAAGCCCTGGGTTACATTTTGGTAAGCTGCATGGCTGTTAGGGAAGTCATGAAATACAAGAGAAAACATGTATGTATACACATTCAGCACTGAAGCCCTAGTGATTATTACTAATGGAAATAAATGAAATTGATTTGCTTCTCTCTCTCTGTTTCTCTCATCAGAACAAAGTTTCACTCCAGCTAGGACTTCACCATTTCTGTTCAATCTTACATACTCACTCACTGTAAGACTATCAAGTACAGAGTAAGTGCTAAATTACTGTTTGCTGTATGAACAAGACAATGTAGTAAGGAAACCAAAATACTAAAATAACAAACATTATCAGCCTAAAAATTCCAAGAATTTGCATTCAGCAAGCCAAGCCAAAATATTCTGTTTTTTTGTTTTGTTTTGTTTTGTTTTTTAAGAGAGTTTTTCCTAGAAGGTTTGTGTGTTTGCCAGAGAGACAGAGAGACAGAAACTGAGAAATCATCCCTCAGAGGAGATGGCCATGCCTCAGCCCCTTCTCCTCCATTCTCCTCTTGGGACCTTGGGTATGCATATGCACATGCCCGGCAAGAGTTTCAAATTGCCGGGTCCAGAACTTGAACTGCTGTCAACTACGTGGTAGTCCAGCAGTGTAATCATTATGCCAGCTGCTGGTTCCAAAATATTTTGTTTTGTATTTTTTTGCCAATGTACAGTTTATATATCTTCAATATTTCAATAATTAGAGATTAAAGCTGAAATTGAAATTGTACATCTCAGCCAGAATTTTTAAGATAAACCTAAAAATTTGTGTTCTTTATTTTTATTTAATTTTTTTAAGGTTTTTGCCACAGGGTATGTGTGCTACTGGAGAGAGACAGAGAGAGACAATGAGAGGGAAAGTGAGAAATCATCCCTCTTGGGGGATGGCTATGCCAAAATCCTTCTCCTCAATTCTCCTACTGGGATTTTGGGCACACACACACACACACACACACACCTCCCAGACATGATTTTCAGGCCTCCAGGTCTGGGACTCTTACCGTGGTGACCAAGTGGGAGTCCTGTGCCTTAACCACTACACCACTTGCCAACCTTCATTTGTGTTCTTTTATTTCTTCATAATAATAAATAAAGATTTACTAAATCAACTGTGATAGAAACTTACTATGATATTTGAAATGTATAACCTGCTTTATAATGCTATGATCAACCTGAAAACTCCACATATGATTGTGCTGGTAACTAAGGTATTGTTTTGAAAAAAATAAATTATATTTATCAAGAGGCAGAAGTATCAATTATTTCAGATTCCCCCAAACCCATAACAGTGCCTGTCTCAGATAAAAATCTGTCATAGTTGAAAGACTAAATGATCTTTCACATTTTTTCCTACTGAACATATATTAAAAATTCCAAACAAGCAAAAAACAATAAAGTATCAGTCTGCAATCAGAGATATCCATGAACATTTACTGTCCATGCGTTCCTGACTTGTTTAAAGTCAGTTAACCTCATTAACATTATCCATTTCACGGGGCTATTGTGGAGAGCAAATGAAGAAAATGCATGTATAGTACTTAACACAGAGCCTAGCACATAAAAAAAGAAATCAACAAATGTTAACTACTACTGTTGAAAGCATACTGTTTTATCTGTTTTATATTCACTTAGCAACATATTATACACATTGTTTATTCATAAAATATTATTTAAATATTTTTAAATTGTGCCAGAGGGCATGTGTGCTCACCAGATAGAGGAGCAAGGAGGGGCAGGGAGGGGTATGAAAAGTGGTGGTGGTAAAAAATGAGAAAGCATCCCCGTGGGGAATGATCACATCACAATTTCTTCTCCTCCACCTCTCCCTCCTTTCAGGATTTGGGCGCATGCACACAGATTCCCAATATGTATCCCGGGCTGCTGAGTCTGGACCAAACCAGGTCCTAGTCTTGTAGGATCTAGTGGCCCTAACCATCATGCTACCAGGTGGCTCATCAAATATTATTTTATGATATTATTTTAACAGCTTTATAATATTCAATTATACATAATTATATTTTCACTGATTGTATAAGGGTCGTACTGGGCATTGACATTGTTTTCTTCTCATTAAATGCCATGCTCCAATGAAAATTCTTACAAATATATCTTTGCACACATGGATGTTGACTTTTTTAAGATAGATTTTTAAATATTTTTCTCATTTCAAAAAATAATATTTACTGTTTAAAATAACAAATAATATTACAAGACTACGCTGTTACTATTGAGGCAGGAGAAAGCTAGCAAATGGAAGTATGTAAGGAAGCTAGAGCATCTGCCTAGGTAGTTAGAAAAAAACTCATCAGGGGACCAGTATAGCGTAATGGCTATGTTGCTGGACTCCCATGTAATTGACCATGGTTCAAGTCCTGGACCTGGTAGCTTAGATTCACGCCGAACATGTGTGTGTGCATGCCCAAAATCCCGAGAGGAGAAGAGACTGTGGTGTGGCCATCTCCCCTGGTGGGGGGCTTCAATTTCTCACTTTCTGTGTCTCTGTCTCTCTCTGTCTTTCTGGTGAGCGGTAGCAGCCTATAGAAAAAATCTTTCAAAAAAAAAAAAACGCATCAGGGCAGAAAATTCCCTGCCCACGGTAATGTAGGCAGCAGATTAGTGGGGGATGAGGAGCTGATTAAGCCACATTTGATAGCATCAATGAATGACATGAGAGCCATCAATGGGCCTAGCCAATGATCATGTGATGCTACCTAGATTAAAAAATTATAAACCTCACAAAACATAACTGTCATGGCCTTTTCAGCCACTCTCTGTCTGCTCAGACCCACTCCTTCCTCTCAGAAATGTACTTTCATTTTTATTTAATGAACTACCTTTTCCTTTCACTATTGACACATCTTGTTCAGTTCTATGTCCAAAATGCTAAGAGCCTGGATATCATCACAGATGCCATCCTGCAACACTTTTTACTTTATTATTTACTATTACTATCACTAATAATAATTAGTGGTAGCATTAATACTACCACTAATTATGTATAATTATAGCTATTCTATTTTATATGATAATAAATATTTTATTAGTTAATAGTATAGTGCACTATATTAATAAATACTTATAATATTATATGTTATTATAACTTAATAATTACATATAATTAGTAGTAGTACAAATATTAGTAATATATCTTTCCTCCTTAAAATTATAAGCTTTTTAGATTCTTTTGTTAAGAGTCTCAGATCTTAATTCTATAGACAATGATTATATTCACACTCATTAGTACTATGTCCTAAATACATTTTTTCTACTTTTTAAAAAACTTTTACTAGAAATTGATTCGTTTCCTAGTAAGAAACTAAGAAATTTCTCTTCACCACCTTTCCTACTGCCATTTTTTTTTCTTTTTCTTTTTTTTTTTTGGAGAGATTTTCGCTATAGGGTGTGTGCACTTGCCAGACAGACAGAGAGAGACATAGAGACAGAAAGCGAGAAATCACCCCCCAGGGTGGATGGTCACGCCGCAATCCCTTCTCCTCCATTCTCCTCTCGGGATCTTGGGCACGCACGCACATGCGCCCGGCGTGAGTTTTAAGCCACCAGGTCCAGGACGCGAACCGCAGTCAACTACGTGGGAGTCCAGCGACATAGCCATTACGCTAACTGCTGGTTCCCCTACTGCCATTTTTGATAAACAATATTCAGTGTTTATAGTGACAATTCACAATAAAGTCATTGATAATATAATGATGTATTTCTATGTTAAATTTTAAAATATTTTGTGAAGTTTATTAATGCCTAACTACTGCAGCATTTTAGTTTTACATGGATCAATTGTCCACTACTTCCCAACTGCTCAACAAACTGAAAATTTCCCCTGAAGCCTAAATACTTCAGATTTTGTTTTGTTTATTTTTTGACTCATCATATTTTCTGGAACATTTTCTGTTTGGTAGTTTTCTTGTAATAACATTTTAAAACTTGTTTTTGTTATGTGTTAAATCTACTAATTACTACATGTCATGTCTTACTGTTTTTGTTTTTCCTTACATTTTCTTTTTATGTTTGGGAATCCTATTATCCAGTAAATTCCTACAGGTGATAAAGTTTTCTGAGACATTCCATGTCTTATATTCCTTTATTCTTAATCACACTTGATTGATACTGTGACTTAATATATAACCCAAGATTAAAAGTAAGTGTGCTCTGAGAATTAAAGTATTGCATCATTATCTTCTGGGAACCAGCAGTTAGCGTAATGGCTATGTCGTTGGACTCCCACGTAGTCGACCACGGTTCGTGTCCCGGACCCGGTGGCTTAAAACTCACACCAGGCGCGTGTGCGTGCGTGCCCAAGATCCCGAGAGGAGAATGGAGGTGAAGGGATTGCGGCGTGACCATCCCCCCTGGGGGGTGATTTCTCGCTTTCTGTCTCTATGTGTCTCTCTGTCTGTCTGGTGAGCGCACGCGCCCTACAGTGAAAATCTCTCAAAAAAAAAAAAAAAAGTAAGTGTGCTCTAAGAATTAAAGTATTGCATCATTATCTTCTGACACTGAAATCTCCAAGTTTTTAAAGAATTATTTTATTTAACTTTATTTATTTAAATGGACCAGAAAGGGACAGAGTATGAGAGAGAGAGAGACAGACAGGGAAAGTGAGAAAGGAAGCTGGTCGGCCATGTTGGAGTCCAACTCCTTTAACCACCATGCTACCTGCAGGCCCCTCTCCAATCTTTTTTATCCCAAAACATGAATATGTATCTTACTTTCACTTTGAAAGCTAATCAAAATAAGTTAATGTTCTGGTCCTTATTCTTGAATATAGACCCCTAATCTTTCTTTATTTTTTCTTTTCCAAATCTTCCTTTTCTTAAGAAGGGCATGTATTCAGGAAATTTTCATTGTGGATTCTTTCTCCTCTTTGACATGCAAATCTTCCACAGTTCAGAAAAGTCTTTCTGAAGGACCTAGGAACCACCCCTTTGAAATGTAACCATTGAAGTGAGCCCCTATCTCCCATTCCCTGTTGGAAGGTGGGATCCTAATCTAATCAGTGCCAATTTATAACTACGAATGACCTAATCAGGATGGTCTAGGCCCACCCTACCCTACCCCACCCAAAGTCCTTCAGTACTTTCCTATTAGCTTACCCAAGATTAGAAAGCTTACTTTCATTTTGTTTCAGCAGAGTGAAGTTCACTATGTTTCCTCTAATTGCAATAGCCTTGAATAAAGTTTTCCTGGCAGTTTTTAAGACCTGTTCAGCAATTTTTCTATGACGAAGCTTTCTAAATATCAATTTTATCCTGGATGCTCTGAAATTATGGTCTCGGGAGGGTTCTCCTGGGATGTCTCTTTCTCTAATTCTCTTAGCTAAACTAGCTGTGCTACAGTTTAGGATATATCTCCAATAAAGTTATAAGACTTCTCTAGTTTTTTTTCCCATCAATATCTGTTATGGTGAGTGTCCTTTGTCTTAAACCTCCTCCACGCTCTGTAACTGAGTCAATTCTTTGGAGAAAAGCTTTAGAAGGCCCTATTTTATGGTCTCTCTCTCCCCATCTGTGGGAAATAAAATGAGCTAAGGATGTACAGTTGGGCCTGGAGCAATGTCATGCCTGTCCCTGAGAAACACAGTTGCCACAGGACCTGGGTTCCGGCATGAATCTTGTTGCCTCTGGTCTTCTCAGCTTGCTTCTACCAGAATGAAACCTCTGTACTACAAAGGTGTTAGAATGATGGCAGTAAGGACCCCAGAACTCTCACATGCCACGCTAGAGGCAGAACCTCCTCCCAAGTGGCAGCTGGGCAGAAAAGTCCTGCCTTCTTGCTTATATTCACCTAGAACATACTCTGCAACTGATAACTGAGCGGTGTGCTGAGCAATGCTTTCTCTTCTGGGATGCTGATGTAGCTCTCCACTAGGATGTTGGGAGAGAGGAGCCCTGTGTTCTTTTCTGTGCTCATTCACAACACAGAGTAAAAATACAGTCATATTGTGCTGGGAAAAGGTACAGAAAACCTGGCCATGGTTCAAATGCCATAGAATCTTTTTCACTACATTTCAATAGAGTTTGTAGAATAGACATTTTTGACTGGAGCTTTATGGTACATTTTCATTGTTCACACATGCACAAAAAATAACATAAATTAAAGGAAAAAGTTTTAAAGATAATGCATTCACACTTGTTTGTGTTTCCATCCCAGGTAGGAAGTGGAGAATACAGAAGGAGATTCTGACTATGCTTCTATTTTCAAAGTTTTATTGTATTCATATAGTTATATTTATATGTTTAAAAATATATGCATGCATTAACTATACCCAAATAATATAATCTGTTGACAAGAAAATAGACACAAAATATTAACTAGTTAGTCTACTGGGTTTTTTCTATTTAAAAATGTGTTTAATTACCAAATTGTCCACAGTAAACATAACTTTCTAATAGAAAATGACCCTTTATAAATAGCATATGTTAGTATAGATAATACTATTAAAAATAATTTCGTTATCATGATGGCTTTCTGATCATTGATTCTCTATGCTGGGTTTTCTTTTCCATTTGGGTATGTATCCAATATATTTTATTTTCAAGTATAATCATCTGCATGACAGGACATGTAAGGTAAGTAATAATTAAACTGAGTTTCACTGTCTTGCAAGAAATTCCTTAAGGATGTGGGAAAGGATTAAGTGCTGCCCCGAGACATGCTAGTGGGGATGTGAACTCCATGAAGGATGAGGCTTGGTGCCAATCATTTTCATAATAACTTCGGGACCTCATTACAGTCCTCACTAACACCTTAGCACACTAAATGCCTATAGCATATGTATAGTATTTAGAAAGCTAGGTGATTAGCAACATGTTCAAAGCAGAAGAGTACATGAAATCACTGTATAATATGTTGTCTCTTTCTAGTATTACACTTTTGTGAATATGAGTTTGCAGCTATGTTCAAAAGGATGTCCAGATGAAGGCATACTTTGCCTGCAGCTCTAAAATATATGATATTACTCTGGGGTTATTAAGAATTGAATTCCAGTGAAATGAACTGAAGGGAAACTTACAAAGTTTCCACTTCATATCCTGCTTCACTTCAGTTATTTTTCCCAAATGGTATAGCAACTGCTTTGAAGAACTTCCAAATATTTCCTCCTGAGAATTAGAAGTTCTTACACTAATAATAAAAAGAAAACTAACTCAAACATCATCTTGCAAGGAAATAAATATAAATAAGCATCCACAAAGCAGTGGACCAAGATCCTGAAGTAACCTCTAGAAGATGTATTAATGTGCATGGTTATTCATTCATTTCATTCATCAGAAAAGGATTAACATACATCACCTGCAGGCTTGGGATTTGAACTTGACAGCCCATGTTTTATCCCAAAATATTTATTGTTATACCACGCATCCTAAACTTTTCTTTGTGTTAAAATAACTCTATAGCTCTTACATTCTAATAACCAAGCAGATATAAACAAAACAGTTTTAAATAATAGCAAGTCCAGTGAAGAAATTAAATATGATAAGATGGTAAGGACATGGAGAGCTATTTGTAGATTGGATGGTCAAATAAATTTCTATTGAGGAGGTGACTTTAGAGCTGAGATTCAATGAAAGGAGAAGCCCTAATAGTAAAGATCTTTATGGCCTGAAAATGTAAAGGACACCAGGTAGCATGAGGTGTACGTGTTTAGGATGAGGGGGTAGGGAGGGTGGTGTAAATGGATAGAGGATATTACAGTGGGAAAAAGGGCAGCTATGGAAAAACAGAACAGACTATAGAATGGGCAAATAAATATGGCAGTAATCAAAGAATCTAAGTGAAAAATAACATGGTTAAGAAGAAACTGTAGGGACCAGCAGTTGGCTTAATGGCTATTTCTCTGGACTCCCATGTAGTCGACCGTGGTTCAAGTCCTGGACCTAGTGGCTTAAACTCATGCGTGGCCAATAAACCAAGAAGAGAATGGAGGAGAAGGGATTGCGGAATGGCCATCCCCCTTGGAGGATGATTTCTCTGTCTCTGTCTCCCGGCAAGCACACACACCCTATAGCAAAAACCTCTCAAAAAAAAAAAAAAAAAAAAGCAGAAACTGTGAAGGAAAGAGAAGGTGAAGTTAAAAAGCCTAAATTGGCAGTAGATTAGTAGATTTTAGCTAGGATGAAACAACTCTTCATAAAATGACCAACCAACATCAGTATCAATATCAATCAGCATAAATCATAGTTACAAACAAAAGCTTTAGTATTGTAGACCTGTGAGCGGTGTAGATATGGGCAAGTTATTTGCCTATGACTGAGTTTGCTCATATGTGAAATGAGAACAACAATGTCTATAGGGTTGTGGTGAGGTTTAAGGAGATAGATTTAAAAAGAATGCAAATCATGTGTAACAATGCACATGGCTGGTAAGTGTGCTCTCTCACTATTACAAATAATGTAATTAAAGTAAGAAAAGAGCATGTATTTCTGCTTCTCTTTTCTCTCTCTCTAAAAAAAAAAAAAACACACACACACAAAACAGAGCCCTATATAACTTAATCCTCCTTTGAAGTGAATTTATATTTATTTTTTTGTATACACATTGTTTTGTTTTATTTTGTTAAATCCTATTGCTCTTGTAATTCCCTGTTCTAGAACCACTTTGCAGCTATTTTATGTGTAAGGCCCAATGTGAATTTATCTTAATTTGACTAGATCATACTTGGAAAGTTGCAGAAAGCTGCAAAACTCCAGTTTTATCTTACCCGAGGGCATTGGCCAACATGACAGTTCTTTTAGCTTTACAGTCACAGTTATTTATTTTTCTTCTTCTCAGCCTCCGAAGTCACTGGGCTGTAAGAATTACCATCTTTGCCTGTTCTGACTAGCAAATCTTTCCTAATTTCTTGCTGCCTTTGTGCTGAGGAGAGAATGTAATAGTGGATACCCTCCTATTAAGATTAAGGCCTCTGGAGTATGCCTTGCTCCAGAGGAGAAATACAGAAGCCAATAAACATTGATTTCTAGTACATGGATCCTGAGTCTAATCAAATTTCGGGACTATCAGTCTGATGAGTGCATTTTGCAGAGCATGACCTCCTGCTCCCTAATAACTTTATGTCTGTCTTTGTTTCCCACAGCGTAAGTATTGGAAAAGTTCACGATCTTAATTGTGCATAATTGGATTTTGATCATGCTTTGCAGTATGAGGAAAACTTACATTTGTTTATATTGCACACTAAAAAATAACTATTAGTTATCACTATGTTTTCTGCTTTCTTCTTACTGACATAGCTAATATATTCACAAGATTCCAGAAAGTCAGAATGTTCTTCCCATAGTTTTATTTATTTATTTACTTTTGCTAATAGAGCATAGACACTCAAGAGAGACAGAGAGAGAGAAAGGCATAGGGAAAGTGAGAAAGCAACCAGCAGCCATGGTCACACCCCAAACCCCTCTCTATTCTCCTCTTGAGATTTTGAGTGCACGTACACACACACACACACACACACACACGGCATGTTTTCAAGTCACCTGGTCCAGGACTCAAACTGTACAATCAACCTCATGGGATTCAGCTGCCTTAACCTCCATGCCATCTGCCGGCTCTTCTTCCCTTAAAATTTCCAGTGTGTTATCTAATAATGTTT
>NW_006159775.1:6368302-6383721 GCF_000334495.1 Tupaia belangeri chinensis | reverse complement strand
AGTGCACGTACACACACACACACACACACACACACGGCATGTTTTCAAGTCACCTGGTCCAGGACTCAAACTGTACAATCAACCTCATGGGATTCAGCTGCCTTAACCTCCATGCCATCTGCCGGCTCTTCTTCCCTTAAAATTTCCAGTGTGTTATCTAATAATGTTTCCCCCCCCTCCCAAATGAATGCGCTGAAAGCAATGTCATGTATAAGGAAATTATTTTCTGTTATTGAACAAAATACAATTAAACTCCATCTGTTTGTATTTAACCTCAGCACTTGATGTCCTTTAAAAACGAGGCTTAATTGAATCTGAGAACCCTGTACAAGTAAAATGATAGGCAAGTTCCTTCCATGTGAAAATTTATTCATTAAAACTAAAAACTTAAGGTAAAAATATTAGCCAATAAGTCATTAATGGATTAATTTCCTAAATAGAAAAGGATCTTGTCTTCCAATATTCCACGTTAGGAAGAGAAAAAGTTGTGATTAGATGTCAGAGGACTCTTAGGATAGTAAACTGAATCTGAGATGGAATTTATGTACAGAAATTGTGCCTTGTGGAATGGAGAATGCCCTCTGTCATTTTCATCCTTTGCCAACTTTCATCAATGTATAGCATATCAGGAGTTATATTTCCAAAATACTTGAAAGCTCCTGATTTTAAGCAAAAGGACAAACAATAGTTTTGAAAAAAATCAACAGTTGGAAATGAAATGTCTAAATAAAATTTATAATACGACCTGTTTTATTGCTAGAGGATAAAATATGGTTTTGCCTGAGAGTGGTGAAGAGATCCCATTTTTATTTATTTGTTTGTTTGTTTGGGGGAAAGCTAAGGGAGCTAATGTAACTGAAGAGACAACAAACATAAAAGCAGCTTCCTTCTCTTCTGCTGCTAAAGATCAGGAAAGCCAACGTTTTCTCAAGTCTGCAGTGAAACACTTGCCTCAATCAGATGTGAATCTCCCTATATCAGAAAAGTAGGAAGAGTAAGGGAAAAAGTCAAACAGAAGCAGAAAGAAACAAAACAAACTCAGATACATAAAAACCTGTAGTTGACCTCCAACTTCAGGTTAGAATCAACTTCCAATCCTGGCTTATTATTTCTCTTGCCAAAGATCTCCAGCTCAGCAAATTGTACAAAAATTTGTATAGCACATTGGGAGTTTATCAATTTATCTGATGAACATTATCCCAAGTAAAGCTCCTTACAAAACCAATTTGATGATATGTAAGCATTAACAATTCTTCATTTCTTCAGAATTACAAATCTCATCCACCTACTCAGGTAATTTCAAAGAATATGAAATCTGTCTTCAGTCAACAACAGATAGTGCTTGCATTCTGAGCTCTAACCTCTATCTGCAAATTGATTCTTGTTATACATGTTTGAAGGGCAATGACACTGACAGGTTGATTGGTCCATAGTTGTAGGGGTTGTTTGTTTGGTTTTTGCAGTCAAGTAGTAAAAGCAGAGATCCAATCTACAGATCTTAAATTTTCTCATCACTTTCGTCAGATACAAAATATCAAACTGTTTGGAACTTTCAGAGCTTTATAATATGGAGCATTTTGTCAAGAAAATATATTTTGTTTACCTTTGTTTTGTTAACTAATGATTTTATTTATAACATTTTACGTAGAAAGTTTAAAATTATACTAAAAAAATTAGGTGAGCCAAAGAGAATTGCTCAGAACAGTGCAGCTGAATGTTATGGAGACATATTGTCACACAAACCTATAATGTAAATTAATTCAAATTAAATCTAAATTGGATTTTATATATTAGAAACTTTACATACTCAATATAAAGTGTACATAGAAGAATAAAATCTGAGAACAGGCAACTTGACCTTTAAAATAAATACAACAAAAGGAGGTGGTTCCCTACTATGTGCTAAGTGGTTTAAATCCATCATAATAGAAAAGTGAGTTGTACCAAGTGGTTTAAATCCACCATAATAGAAAAGTGGGTTGTACTGGAAAAAAAAAAAGATCAGAGGGAAGTGTAAATAAGAAATGAAAGGTAAATACAGAGTTTAGAGATGGCCCTGTATATAAAAGGAAGCTTAACACGTGATATAACTGGTACTATAATCAATGGGAAAGGATGGATTGTTCTGCAAATGATGTTGAGAAAATAATACTACAAAAAGAAAACATAAAATTATATCCTACATGACACTACACACTTAAAAAGCTTTGGGTAGATTAAAGATTAAAAACCTTATGGTAAAACTATGTAATTAATGGTTTTAAACCATATATTATTTAATATAATATAGATTATTTTTTGCTTTCCCTAAATTAGGAATCACTCTTCTATAGCATATACCTTTATGGTTGGTCCCAATGGCTAGTGGTTAAGGGAGTTGAATTTCATATGGCTAACCGTGCTTCAAATCCTGATTTTGGTGGCTTGAAAAATATTCAGGCACGTGTGCCCCAAATCCCAACAGGATGAAGAAATGGAGGAGAAGGTATTGTGACATAACCACATGCCATTGGGAAGTGCTTTCTCCCTCTCCTTCTCTCTGTCCCTCCGGCAAGTGCAAGCACTCTCTGGCAGTTTAAAAAGAAAAAGCAAAAAGAGTAAACCAAGGACAACTTTCCTATAAAGATGAATAAAATAAAAGAAAATATTTTGGAAAGCTTAAAACTTTGTATGATGACAGAAATATGACTATTAAACACAAAATATAACTAGTCAAACTGAAGACTTAAATTTTAATGTTATTTAATGCACAGTAATCTGAATTTAAGTTTAAATAATAATATATGAATGGGGGCTAAACATAGAGTGCTGAACTCCAGTAAAAATGGAATTCCTGAAAATTAAAAAAAAAAATTAAAAATTTAATTGCAAAATGGGGAACCATATGAACTACCCACTAGATCCAACTCGGCATCACCGTGTGATAAAATCTTAAATACCCTTCATTCTTCCTTTGCCCTTAAGAATCTATTCCTACCACACCTGCCAGAGTAATCCTTTTAAAACTGATAATGTTGAAATTCACCTGAGTCCCGTGATCCAGGAAAACAAGGAGGATTTAACAAATCCACTCACTTTTTGTGTTGAAGAAATAGCATACTGAAAAGACCCACCATTCACTGTAAGTCTTACGGCTCACAGATACCACTTTTTTTTTTTTTTTTTTACCTATGATGAGGTATTATATGATACAGATGTGGAAAATATAGACAATACCAGGCCAAAATAGTATCAGTAGGGTCCAACAGCAAAGACAACACAAGGGAATGAGATGGTACAAGTGGGGCCAGTCACCAATAAACTTCACTCTCTTCCTGGCATCAGTGGATGTAGTGGGGGATCTGAGTTTCAAACAGCATCTGGAATTGACAAGAATGAACAAACTGCTACTTGTTGGGGTCAATATGAACTCCATATTTTCTCTCCCTAATGTCACTGAGAGCCAACAGGAGCTTTACTTCCTCCTCCATCTCTTCTCAGGTAGGCAGAGGTGGTGATGGGAGATGGGACTGGCTGGAGCTCTAATTCTACTTCCCTCCCTGGTTGTCAGAAGAGCCCAGGAGAACTGAGCTTCTTCCCACCTACTGTAATAAAGAAGACAATGAAATAGTGAGTTTCCCCGTTGCTTACCTTTGGTTGTTGCATCAGAGCTCAGTAGAGACTTGACTACACTCACACTTGCAAATGATGAGGTGGAACAGTAATGTTTCCACTTTCTCCAGAGAAGAGAGAGAAGCAATATTGCCAAGCTATTCATCCTCAGCAGCCAATGTGAGTCATTGAGCTGAACACATACATCTATCATGCTCTTGTGCTGAACTTCAAAATGGGGACCATTTGATAGACAAAAAAGAAGAATGAATAGAATCCAATCTCATAATATAATATCTAAAATGTTTAGGGAACAATGGAAAAAATCAGTCTTTATATCAAGAATCAAGAATATCACAATATGAATGAGAAAAGAGTCAACAGAGACCAACACCCAAATGAATAGATGTTGGAATTATCTGAAAGGGATTTTAAAGCAGCCATCATAAAAATGCTTCATCAAGCAATTGAGAATTCTCTGGAAACAAAGACATTGAAGGAAAATCTAATCTAGTTGTCAGCTGATAAATCATTAAAAGTAATTTTTGATGATAGATTATATGATATGTTAGCACATAACTTAGAGTTCAAATAGCTGTTACATTTCTGCAATAAAACTTCTAATCCTATCTATTTGTTTTTGTGAACACATTTTCTTGGATCTCACACATTAAAAAGGGAAAGGCAGGAATAAAATTGATGCTAGACCATTTCTCATTCATGCATTGAAAAATGTTCATCCTCAACTAATTAAGCTAATTAGGAGGAAAAAATGTCTCTTTTTTGGTTTAGTTTTTAACTTGTTTTTATTTATTAATTTTATTGATATAGTCATGGTACATATTTATGGAGTGCAATGCTATTTTGCATTAAAAAACAATGTGTAATGATCAAATCATGGTAATTAGTATATCCATCATCTCAACCATTTATCATTACATTTCTTTCAAACATTCAGAATCTTTTTGAGATACTCTCAGATAATATAGTAAGTTGTTAATTATAGTTACTCTGCTTGATAACACTAGAATTTGTCTTTTTTTCTAATTTGGTATTCATTAACCAACATCTCTTTATTCTTTCTTCTTAAAAGATGGTCTAGAAAGATTTTTGTTCAATAATCACTTACTAAACTTTCTAATATATCACATTATTTTGATAAGTTATACACATACATATATATATATGCAGTAAAAACAATACAGAATGATTTTTAGCACCAAGTCGCAGAAATTACTTTAATGCATAAACAAATCGTTCTAAATAAGTTTGGTAGAATAAACATAAACTACTCTCAAGCAGAAAATATACTACATTAAAATAATGTTATATGGGAAAATTGGAATAGAAATGTGAGCTTAAAAATTATCTAAAAGTTCTGTTAAAGATGAGATCTTTTCTTTTCTTTTAAATAGATAACATCAAATATCAAGAACTAATCCCAATCTTTCGCAAATTCTTCCAAAAATGGAATTACAGGAAACAGTTCCAGGTTTTCAGGCAGGCATCACCCTGATACCAATGCTAGACAAGAATAATACAAGAAAAGAAAATTATAGGTCAAGATCTTTGATGAAAAGAGGTGTAAAATTCTACTGATATGTTTAAAAGTGTGTTGAAACAATTTACAGAAAACTTTAGAAATCAAATTAAGAATACCTGACAGAGTGGATAGTTTTTCAAAAAGTTTACAGGCATGTTCAGCGCCATGACTTCTTCAGAACTGCTGTCTGCATCAGGCGCAGAACATGGAAACACATACAGGTAAAGGGACCACGAAACCACACAGCTGTGTGCTGCGCCATGGAGAGAGTGACCAGGACCCTTCTCCTGCTGGCTGGCCTGCCTGCCCTAGAAGCCAATGATCTATTTGATAAAGACGGCCCCTTCTACTGTGACTGGGAGAGTCAGCAGCTGGTCAGGATGATCTGCAGAGGGATCCTGGGTGTCGCTGGGATTGCCATAGCCCTGAGTGGCAAATGAAAGTGCAGATGTGATCAGATGCACAGGCAGCCGATGCAGAGTCCCTGTCTTCCTGCAACATGAGAAGATGTTGGCGTTCAACACCAACATTAGAGACCAGAAGAAATGACCCCTGCCTAGGAAAATCAAGTTGAGAGTGACAAAGGAAGATAGCAGTTTGGGGAGAGGAAGCCTGTGAAGCTTTCTAACTAATAATGCTCACTCAGTGTTCCCAGCAATCTGTAAGATGGGGACTCTATTATCTCCTCCGTGCATAAGCAACTTGAGGTCCTCACAAAGTGCACACTTGATGAGGCCATGCAGCCAACACAGGCAGAGTCAAAGAGCTGTCTCTCATGTCTAAGCAAGGCTTGGGTGAGAAAAGTTGCTGGCAAGGACCACAGCTGTGGGCTCAGGCTTTCAAACTGTTTGCTGTATTTCTCTGCCACGGGCTTTATTGTCGTTATGGTACCCTGGTACCCCATAAGGGCAAAATAACACTCCCAGCCTTACTGTAACTTTTACAGTAAAACCAACTAATAATCCTAAAAAGAATGCAGACTCCTAAAAGCAGAGCGGGGATTGAGACTCACCCCACCTGCCTGGAAAATCACAAAGAATGCTGAAGCTCCTCTCAAAGCAGTCAAGCTGCTCACAGGACCACATTCCTTTCCCATGTAGACATTAGACTCACCCTCTTAGCTGTGGATTACCCCAAAGATAATATAAATGTTCCACTTTAGTATATATTAACCATGTTTTTACTTAACCAGATAAGATTCCTATTTAGGCCTCTGGCCTGAGACTAAAGTTATCAAGTGGGCCTGGGACTGAAGTTATCAAGCTTGCTAAAAACCCCCTCACCCAAAAGACTCTACCTGGTAATCAAAATCTAAAAAGACAAATGGACTCTCTTGCCCAAAGGATTGTGACTGTTTATAACTCATCGAACAGAACAGACACCATGTTTTATAATTATGTTTTAAATACCCTATTTTTCGCCTTGTGGACTGTAACTATTTATACCTAATCGAACAAAACAGACACCACGTTTTATAATTATGTTTTAAATACCCTATTTTTCGCCCTAGAGAGTATAACTGTTTTTACCTGGTCAAACAAAATAAACATCATGTTTTTGTTATTGTCATGCTTTAAATACCCTGTTTTTTTACAGTAAAATCTTTTACTTCCGCCTCAACCCCCACCCCGCTTCTGTAAAACATCCCTCAATAAATATGTATATTTAATAGCCACTAATACTGCAGTCCTAAGCTAGCTCTGACTGTAGTCAGCTGAAAACATACTAAAGGGCATCGAGGTCTCTGCCTGAATTTCTGCCCACCCGTGTCACCCACCCCAGCTGGAGCAGGCCTCCGGCACGCACTCAACCTCAAACAGGGGTAGTCTCCCCTGAGCATCCTCAAGGAATAGGCTCTGTTCTCTTTCTGATGTATCCCTACAGGAGTAACTTCGAGGCTGCTTATTGAGTATATAACTCTCTCCCTTTTATATTTAAATTTGTTTTTCTGATCGAAAACATCTTTCATTCTCATTGCAGAAAATTTTAACATTACAGAGACACCTAAGTAAACCAATTTCCAATTCAGCACCGAGAGATAAATATAGTTAAAAGTTTGATAATCAGTCAAAGTGACTCAGGGGAAGAGGTGAGGCCTTGGGAAGCTAGAGACCATGTGGACTCTGGGTTTCTATCTACTTGGCTGGCATGTCCCTGATCTAGGCTGCTACAGGACAAGGGAAGGGGTAGGGGCAAAAAGGCCTTACAAGGATGTCTCTGTATTTTTGTCTCTTTATCTCTCAAGAAATAAATGAAAAATCATTTAAAAACAAAACAAAGGGCTAGCAAGTGGTTTGTAGGTTAAGGTGCTAGATCCCACATGGTTGACTGCATGATTAGAGTCCCAGATCTGGTGGCTTGAGAAACATGTCCGACATGTGTACATGTGTGCCCAAAATCCCAGAGTGAATGCACCCCACTGGTGTGTTCTCCCTCTCTCTGGTGAGTGCATATGCCCTACAGTAATTAAGAAAGCCTGATAGCTCTTTAGATCTTTCCTGTCTTGTACCTTGATATTGAACTTGTTTTTTGAGATAAACTCAGGCTGTTGACTTAGAACCCAAAGATAAACATTGGGGAAAGGATGTTTTTCACTGACTTAAAACTTGTACTTTTATTATTTTCTTGTATGGTTGGTTGTCACTTATATAAAATTCTGAACTTTATAATCTATTAAACAGATCAATGTTAAAAAAAGTTCTAAAAAGTTTCTAGGGATATAAGGATACATTTAATGACTGCTAACATTTACTTAAAAATAAAAAAGTCTTAACCTTTGCTTATGGAACAATGGGACTGATGGGAAAATAAAAGCAGAACATCTATGTAAACCTTATTTATTAAAAGGAGGAATGGAGGACACAGTAGAGAAAAAGAGGAAGGGAGCAGGGAGGAAGATCAAACAGAGAGAAAAACTGGGGTGGGGAGAAAATAATTGCGAATCTGCAGATCACTTCATTGGTGCTAGTTTTCCAAAAGAGGAAATCACATAAGCCTCAACATAAGTGAGGTAGGTAGCACTGTCATCTTTATTTTGAAAGTTGGAAAACTACAGAACAGAGTGTGCCTATGTGGCTCTTAGGTAGGGGAGCTGGTTTCAAATCTAGGTTATTTGACTAGAAATATGTGCTCTTGATCATTGCTGCATATCTAGGGGATTTATACATGAACATATTAAAAAAGAAAAAGATAATATACCGGGGCCAGCAGGTGGCATGGTGGTTAAGGTGTTGGACTCCCACGTGGCTGTCCACAGTTCTAGTCCCAGACCTGATGACTTGCTTTCTCTGTCTCTCTCTCTCTGGTCAAATTAAATAATAAGTAAGTTAATTAATAAAATAAATCAGTAATTTTTTTAAAAGAGAATATACTAGTGGGTGAAGTACATAATGAGCAGGCAAATGTAGTATATGATTTTGGATAATCCTAAGTGCTAGAATGGAAGATAAAGTAGGATTTTGGGCTAGCAGATTTGTGATTGGTGGGAGGTATTGTTTTTGGTGGGGGGACAGAAAAAGTCTTTTTTATTTTGAACCTGAATGGAGTAAAAAAGCAAGCCTTATGAAGAAGTGTGTGGGGAGGGGGAACAGGAATTTTAAATGTTTACACTCATTTCATTTAAAACACATTGCAAAAAAGGTAAATCATAAATGGTTGTCTCATTTTTGGCTTCTACCATACGATGAGATTATCACCTTCCATCCCAGCACTTTTACAGGTCATGATTTGAAACAATCGAGTGATATCCCCAAATCTTTGTGAGCTCAGTAGTCTCTATGTTATTATATTTACATATCAGCAAGATAAAAACTTATTTCTATACCTCCTTGAATAGGAAAAGAAAGGACAAAAAGAAGTAAACCAACTTCCTGTTAATAATCACTTAGAATCTCATCCTAAATTCAGAATTTCCTTTTTGTATTATTTTAATCATTTTGCAATTATGATCTGTTAAAATAAACTGTACAAAATCTCTGAAAGATCAGACAAGTATATACTGAGTCAGATTCTGTGTGTGACTAAGTATTTCTTGTTTTGTTTAGATGTTTTGTTTACCCTGAATTGCTATGATAAATATATTTTTTATAAAACTATTTTGTAAGTCTAGGATGTAGAATAGTCTTTCAAGTTTGAAAATATATTTATTGGTATAGAAAAAAGGAATCAAGAAGCATTTGTAGATATAATATTAATTTTTGTGAGTATATTATATGATTAATAAGGGATTATATACAATTCACTCTTGGTTGTTACTGATATATACATAACAACACAGTTTATTCTATAATTGACCCTATGCATTACTATGAAGATTTGAAAGAGTGGGATATGAAATACTAATATTAAAGCCTTCCCAAAAACTTCAAAAATGCTTTGTTGTGAAGTTATTTTTGTTTCTTCATTTTGTTTTCTTCTTTACATGTTCAACTAAGAAATGTTAAAAACAAAAATAAGAGTATGAAAACTATTACTTATTTGCCTCTCAAATACTTTTCTGTGCATTCATTTATCACCTGTTAATTCATTTAATTCTTATATAGGCTTTGTTTTGTGTAGGTTCATCAAACATAAATACAGAGTGGGGCTAGCAGGTAGCATAGTAAAGATGTTGGACACCCACATGGCTGACTGTGGTTCAAGTTCCAGACCCAGGAGTTTGAAAATCACACCAGACAAGTGTGTCTGTGCCCAAAATCCCAATAGGAGAATGGAGGAGAAGGGATTGTGATGTGGGTATTTCCCCTGGGGGCATGGGAGGTATGTGATTTTTCACTTCCTCTCTCTCTGTGTCTCTGTCTCTTTCTTTCTGTGAGCAGATCTGCCCTGTAGTGGGGGGAGAAAATTAAGAAAAAAATAAAACACCAAAAAAAAAATTAATAACTAGTTATTTTTCTCTAGTCATATGGTAGGGTTGTATGTCTTAGCCATCTTAGCTTTGAGGTTCTTAAGGGGACCGACTGTAAGTAAACCATTATTTTCTAAGATCTAGCTACCTTGAGGGCAGTAAATCAAGTTTTGTCAAAGGAGGGAATTGAAGCACATAATTAGTATTCCCAGATGCCAGAACCTGGAAACACTGGGATGCTTTGCAATGCAGGGATCAATGTTATGAGTGTCGTCTCCCTGTGTACTAAGGTTGAACAGGTCATAAACTATAGTTGCATTAGCACCTCAACCATCCATGACCAAACCTCAAAATTCCACATGAATGAGCATATTTGTCATTGCATGTAATTTCAGAGTTATTTTTAAATTTTTTATTTAAATTTATTTATTTTCATTCATTCACTATACATCATTACAGCATACAAAATGAGATTTCCCATCCAGAATACACTGTATATTGGCTCAATCAAGCACATCGACATACGTGCTACCAACAAACAATTTTCCATTTCTTATTTACTGTATATTTTGCTTTTTTTTTTTTTTTTGACATCCTTGATTCCCTATTCCTCACCCTCTGCCATGTCCCACCCTCCTCCCACATTGTCTCTGGTATCCATAGTTGCTTTCTATGCCTTTTCCCCCCATTTAATTGATTCGCTAATGAAATTAATTAGTCTAAATATTTCAAATAGCAAGCGCAGCTGATATATACATACACATGAACACAAGTCTGACTTTAGGCATAAACCTCAGTGAGTAGAGTGTTATTTCTGTGGGAGCAGATGATCACCATTTGTCTTCAGTGAGTTTGAAGAATTTAAAATCATTTCCTTTTCTCCCTTTAATCTTTTTTTTAAAATAATTATTTATTTTATTTTATTTTACTCATTTGTTTATTTTTTATTTATTTATTTTTTAGTTTGACCAGAGAGAGACACAGGGCGAGAGTGAGAGAGAGAGGAAGTGAGAAAGCAAGCCACCAGATTCACGACTCAAACCCTGGTCGGCCATGTGGGAGTGTCCAGCACCTTAACCACCACGTCACCTGCTGATCCCATCTCCCTTTAATCTTAATTTTATTTTTCATCTCTTATTTCAAATATGTCCTTTCAACATACTATCCTAGGGTACTTTTGAGTGTCTTGGCTTCTTGACATAAAGTAATTACTAAATTTTTATTTCTGTTTTTTGTCTTATTGATTCGCATTAGATGTTACTTTTCCTTTAGAGCACTATAATGAAGAATTATTTTCCTATTTTTTATAAAATCTGAAGTCATTAAAGTTACATTTTATTTAATGTTTTAGTTTTCTACTTGAAATAATGCCTTCCAAGTTACAAAGCCAATGCTGACTAGGCTCTTAAGTCTGTAAAACGGTGTCATCAGAGATGCAAAAAAACTTCCAGCCTTGAATTTCCTTGCTTATAAAAATCTTGTCAGGGGACCCACAGATGGTGTAATGTTACGTTGCTGAACTCCCACATAGTTGATCTCAGTTTGAGTCTTGAACCTGGCAGCTTAAAACTCATGCTGGGCATATATGCATCTGTGCCATAAATCCCAAGAGGAGACTGGAAAAGAAGGGGTTGCAGCATGGCCATCCCCTCCTGGGGAGTGATTTCTCACTTTCTGTTGCTCCATCTCTCTCTGTCTCTCTGGCAAGCACACAAACCCTATAGCAAAAATCTCTCCCTTAAAAAAAATCTTGTTAGGCTGGCCTTGTGGCCTGGTAATTAAAAGGGCTGGATCCCAGGTAGCTGATTACAGTTAGGATCCTGGCCCTAGTGATTTATAAAAACATACTGGGTACATATGTATGCATCCCCTAAATCTTGGCAGGGTGGGGAAATGGGGGAAAAGGCATTATGGCATGACCATATTCCATTCTTTGTACTAAGGATGAATGCACTTAATTTTATTTATCATATTCTTATGTTTTCCTCTCAAGAGTTTCTAAAACAGCATATATCGCTTTTTATAGTAAGAAAATACAATAAAGCTACAATAAACATGGCAGAAAAACATAAGGGAAGATGAAATTTGAAGATATAAAAACATGAAACTTACATAAGAAATAATAAATGAAATGTAAATAAACTGGAAAATAGTTATTTTTCAAATATTATGTTTACAGAGAGATATCTTTAATATAAAAAGAGGTCTTATAAACTAAAAAGGAAACAAACCAGTTAAAATATGCACTAAGACAATAAGCAATTTACTAGTCAATCCAGTAGAAAAAGGAAAACCTCTTTAGTAAATGGTGCTGGAAAAACTGGGTATCCACCGGCAGAAAGAAGGCTCTGAACGCCATCAGTCACCATTAACAAAAATCAACTCAAAGTGGATCAAAGATCTAAACCTATGACTGCAAACTACAAAACAATGGATGAAAAATACTGGGGAAACACTGGGAGACATTGGAGTAGGCAAAGACTTCTTAACCAAGACCCCCAAAGCACAGGCAACAATCCCCAAAATAGGTAGGGGACATTACATCAGATTAAGAAGTTTCTGCACAGCAAAGGACACCATAACTAGTGTGAATGACAACCCTCAGAATGGGAAAGAATTGCTGTTAACTGTGTCTCAGATAAGGGACTGATAATCAGAATACACAGAGAACTCAAGTGGCTTTCCTGGAAGAAAATGATTAACCCTATTAAAAGATGGGAAAGTGAGCTGAATAAACAACTCTCTAAGGAAGACATATGAACAGCCAAAAAGCGTATGAAAAAATATTCAACATCCCTCATCATAAGGGAGATGCAGATCAAAACCATAATGAGATACCACCTAACCCCAGTCAGAAAGGCAAAGATTAAAAAAAATTATGTATTGGTGGGGATGTGTTGAAAGGGGAACACTCCTTCATTGTTGGGAATGTAAATTGGTCCAGCTACTGTGGAGAACAATATGGAGATTCCTCAAAGACCTTCAAATAGAACTACCATATGATCCAGCAATTCCATTTCTCTGTATCTACCCAAAGGACAGGAGAATGCTCAAGTGGAAAAGTGCTTGCACAACTTTATTTATTGCAGTATTATTCATGATTTCTAACCAACCCAAATGTCTACGAACTGATGAATGGATTGAAAAAGTGTGGCACATGTACTCCATGGAAAATTATTCAGCCATAGAAAACAAGGCCCTGGAATTTGATAGAAAGTGGACAAACATGGAAGATTTATTGCTGAGTGAAGCAAGTCAAGTTGTGCAAAAGAGACATTGTATGTCTCCAATCAACATATACAGACAGTCCATACTCTATGGTATAGACTGAAAGACTGGAGACATAGAAGCATTGAAAATTGTTATGGACACTAGAGACAAAAATGGAAGGAGATAAGATATTTGTGGGACACAGATATAGTTTGTTATCTGTTGGTGAGGATGTGTATAGTATTCTCAGCTGGACTGAGATGTGTATCATGCCAGGTAAAGACTCTTTACAGTCTAAATGATGTATAGAAACTGAATGTATAAATAATAATAATATATAAAAAAGAAAGAGGAAAGAAAATTATAAACCAATACCTTTCATAACTTTACATGAAAAATGAGTTGAACAATACACAAAATGTCAAAGTTTCTACATGAAGTTTCTTCAGACAGTCAATTCTATACGAACATTTGATGACCAACTGATTCAACAGATTAACAGAAAAAGAAGATACCACTTTTTTTTTTTTTGAGAGGTTTTTGCTATAGGGCATGTGTGCTCACCAGAAAGACAGAGAAAGAGAGATAGAAAGTGAGAAATCACCCCCCTGGGGGGATAGCCACGCCACAATCCCTTCTTCATTCTCCTCTTGGGATCTTGGGCACGCATGCAAACATGACCGGCATGAGTTTAAGCCACCGGGTCCAGGACTCGAACCACGTTCGGCTACATGGGAGTTCAGCAACATAGCCACTAGGCTAATTGCTGGTCCCAAGACACTAGATGCAGAAAACATATTTGACTAAAGTCAATACACTTTTATGGAAAAAATGCTCATCAAAATAGTAACAGAATTAGGGGAACCAGCAGTTAGCGTAATGGCTATGTCGCTGGACTCCCACGTAGTCGACCGCGGTTCGCGTCCCGGACCCGGTGGCTTAAAACTCACGCCGGGCGCGTGTGCGTGCGTGCCCAAAGATCCCGAGAGGAGAATGGAGGAGAAGGGATTGCGGCGTGACCATCCCCCCTGGGGGGTGATTTCTCGCTTTCTGTCTCTAAGTCTCTCTCTGTCTGTCTGGCGAGCGCACGCGCCCTACAGTGAAAATCTCTCCCCCCCCAAAAAAAAAAAAATAGTAACAGAATTAGTCTGATAACAGACATTTACAAAAATCCCGTAGCCAACAATCAATGGTGAAATATTAGATATTGTTTTCCTAAAAGTAAAACAAGAATCTGTGCTTCGCAAACAAAAACAAAAAAAAAAGAAAAGAAGCAATTTACTCAAATGCATAAAAAACAACCCGAATCATATGCAATATTCAGATTTATCAACAATATAAGAAACAATGATTAAAACAATGAGGTACCACTTTTTAAATCATCAATTAGCAAAGATCCTGAAAATGATAATACCCAATATTGGCAAGTATATTTTGAGACTGGTACTTTCATAATTTCTAAAAACGATGTGAATTTATTCAGACTTTATTTAAGGATTCTAGTAATATACATGAAAAGCTTTACCAGTATATTACACCTTCAGAATACGTCCTTAAGAAACAAGGCCATGTAAGCAAAAATTTACATATTCAGTCTAAGGTATATCACTACTAAATATCCATAAATTATGATGCAATCATTTAAATATCTTCTTCAGAAATGTGTAATAATATGGTGGCTTGCTTTCTCACTTTCCCTCTCTCTCTTTCAGTCCTCTCTAATAAACTGAAAAACAATGACAATAATCCATAAAATTGAATAGTTAATTCTTAAAAAAAGAAAAATGCTCAGGATATAATGTTAAAAAATAAAGACAGGACACAAAATTTATACACAGAAAACTCTCATTTTTGAACTATAGTAATAAAAAGATAATCTTTAAAGTCAGTAGTGATTTTTCTTATTGGTGGTCAAATTATAATAATTATAAAACCTCTCTTTATAACATTCTGCAATTGCTAAATTTTAAAATTATTAGATATATATGACCTAGAAAACAAAAAAAGATTACATAATAAGACAGGGAAAAATAAAAACATTAAAGAAAGAGCATTCACTTTTGGCGCCGAGCGAGCGAGGCGGCGGCGGGCGGAGTAGGCCCTGCGCCGGCCCACCTGGCCTGGCTGCAGCCCCCGCCACCCCCAGGACCTGCACCAAGCAAGGCGGCAGGAGGCTGGCCCCCCACCCAGGGGCCTGCCCAGCGTTCAGCTGCCTCTCCGGGCCGGCGG
>NW_006159775.1:6363852-6367219 GCF_000334495.1 Tupaia belangeri chinensis | reverse complement strand
GAACAATAGAGAGGCAGGACGTTAGTGAGAAACAGATAGGGCTTATTAACTGTTGATGATGACATGTATAGTATTCTCAACTGGATTGGTCTGAGAAGTATTTCATGATGGGCAAAGTATTTTTACAAGCAAAATGAGAAATAGCAATTGACTGTTTTAAAAAATAATTAGAATAATAAAAATAATGATTGGGGAAAACATAGAAAAGATATTGAATGTTGAGGTGGGGAGATTAATGTCTCTGTACTGACGGACATGCATGGCGTTCCCTTTTGAAAAAACAATGTAATACACTGTAAAGTTATATGTAATCCAATGTAATATAAAGAAGATTATAATGATAGTAAAAAATAAAATTAAAAAAAAAAGAGCATTCACTTTTTATTCAGACATAACATATTGCGACACGGACCAGCAGATGGCATAATGGTTACATTGTTGGACTCCCACACAGTCAACTGTGGTTCAAGTCCCAGATCCAGCAGCTTGAACTCATGCCAGGCACATGGGCATACGTGCTCAAAATCCTGAGAGAAGAATGGAGGAGAAGGATTGTGGCATGGCTATCCCCCCCGGGAGGGGAGTGATTTCTCACTCTCTGTCTCTCTGGTGAACACACCCATCCTATGGCAAAAACCTCTCTTAAAAAAAAAAAAAATAGCAAGACATTTAACAGTTTCTCTCATTGATGTAACAATTGGTCAATAAAGATTCAACCTGTGAATGCTAATAGCATTAAGTTATTAAACTTGCTTAGGAAGATTTGCATTCTCCAATAAATGCAAATCCACCATAATAGCTGGTTCAGCACATCTCTATTTGGCAAGCTAAATTCCTTGTGAAAAACAGGTGCACCTAACATCTGATAAAAGGTAATTCTTACTAGGACTTGAAGAAATAAAGTGGAGAAAACATCTCTGTAATGAAAATGATTCCCAGTACTTAGAGGAAGCAGTATGACTTCCCAATTTTAAGTAATATATCTTAGATTGAATATGTAAATGTCTGCTTATGTGACTGGTTACTCCCTGAGTACTCCAAGTATACCTGGTCTCATGGTATCAGTCTGACTGAAGCTGGGGGTGGATTGTGGCATTAAGACCCTGTTGGAGGTGCTGGTACTGTCTTTTCCCCTCTGTTTTTCTCTCTCATTGAATAAACAAACAAACTTTAAAAGGTCTCTTAGTTCATCAAGACATGTTTATTTTATTTTATTATTGCCAGATGCCATGTGTGCTCATCAGAGAGAGACAGAGACAGAATGAGAAAAGGAGAAATCAGCCCTGAACATAGCTTGATCAAGCCACAATGCTTTCTCCTCCATTTATCCATCATGTCAGGATTTTGGTACACACACAGGCACCTGGTGTGTTTTGCAGGCTGTGGAGGCCCAGATTCAGACTGCAGTTGCTTAGAAGAGAAATAAATATTTGGAATAAAGAGAGAAGAGCTTTCTAGATGAATAGTAAGTTTTAAGGAAGCTTCCAAATGTCTAAAGCCAGCTAGAATCAGAGTGGGAGACCACTAGTAGTCTGCTTAACTAGAAAGCTCTGTAAGTATTCATAGTACAACTAAAATGTTTAGTTTGTCTATGAGTAGTCAATGTGGGCATGCTTGTTTTACTACTAAGGGTACTACAGTTCTATCATTTATGTCCACTTACGTTATGTGTAGGTAATAGAAATGGTTTAATGTATGTAAATATGACCTCAATTAGCCTTAAATATAATTTGTGTTGACAATTACCATTTTTTGTTTCTTACAAAAAGCTTTCTCATTATTTAAATGAATGGAGGAAAAGGAAGGCTTGTTTTTAAAGAGGGGTTTATAGTTAAAAGTTAAATAGGAATGACTTATCTCCTTCCTTGTTTTGGGCAATAAAGATCATTTCTTTTCACTTGGGTGAATGGAATATTAAGATTCTTTTCTTTTACCTTAAATAAGACCAGCAGTTTTGGTGCACTAGTAATGTCACACTCTGCAATGCTAGATCCACACAGAAAGGACCTAGGTTCACTTTCTGAGGTCTCCCTATACGTGCTGGGTACACACACCTGCGCTTCAGGCTGGCTCAGGCTGGGAGCGGATTATGGTGCGAAAATCCTGTTGGGGATTGCTGTCTCTCTCTGTTACTAAAATAAATTGAAAAAAAAAAAAAAACAAGTCTATTTTAGCCCCTATTTGAATATCTAATTTTAGTCATGTGAGAGAAAAACAATCTATCATAGGGAAGAGGTGAGAAAATAAAGAGTAGAAGCAGTGCTTAGAAAAGTCTTGTGTGCCCTGGTTGTGATTGCTGTAGGATGCTCTTTTTGATCTATTATTACACACATGGTTAAAGCATGTTTACCTTCTTCCCCAATCTAGGCTACTGCACTTGGCTACCATTTTGAAGAAAGTGTTAACAGTTCAGTTATGGGCATCAGTTCAGCTACAATCTTCATTGGTCTGTCTCCAGGGAGCTACAAACAAATGAGATACCAATGTCTGTCCTTGTCAGTCATTCTAATATCAGAGAGTCCTGTTCCCTAGCCTTGAGAAATAACCATTCTTCTATTACTATTACATTTGCCAGACTAATACCTACATATCAGCTACCAGGAGATGTACTGATTTGCACAAGCAGTAAAATCACATCTGGTACAGCAGCTGCAACTGGAGTCCCACCTGGTAGGTAGTTTACAATAATCCACTGTCATTCTCCGGGATTTATCTTTCTTCTGCACAGGCCAAACAGGAGAACTAAATGGGAATGTGGTAGGAATCACCATCGCCATATCATTCAAGTCTTAATAATGGCACGAATCTCTACAATCTCTCCAGAATTGTATTTTTTTGTTTGTTTGTTTACTATTTTCCTAGGAAGAGGCAAATAGTGGCTAATGGCTTCCACTTGACCCTTCCTACTATAAGAGCCTTATTGCACAGATCATGAGATCAATGTGAGAATCTTTTCAGGGGTCGAGTATATCTATTTCAATTATGCATTTCCAACCTAAGAAATAAATGCAGAATGGATTCAGGAATCCTTTGGGATTATTGTGAAATAGATCTGAGCTAAAAAACCATTGACCATCTCAATTTCATAAGCCTTATCTTATGCTGACTTGTAGACCACAGTGAAACTGGTATCAGGGAACCAGCAGGTGGTGTAGTGGTTAAGGCACTGAAATCGACACAACTGAAGGTGGTTCGAGTCCTGGCCCCAGTGGCTTGAAACTCGCACAGAGCATGTTTACATGTTTGTCCCAAATCCCAAGAAGACAACGAAGGAGAAGGATTGCAGCATGGCCATCCCACCCCCCCACCCCCACATAGGGTGATTTCTCACATTCTGTCTCTCTGGCAAGTACGTCCACCCTATAGC
>NW_006159775.1:6324360-6363812 GCF_000334495.1 Tupaia belangeri chinensis | reverse complement strand
AAAAAAAAGAAAGAAAAGCAATTAGTGTTAGTGTCAGTGTCAGTATAGAGTCAGAATCCAGCAGTCTTTAAAAGCTCTAATTGGGACTATCCATGGCCAGGCAGAAAAGGTGGCTGGATCCCACATGGCTGTCATTCATATCCCACATCTGGCAGCTTGAGAAACATGCACAAGTGTTCCCCAAATCTCAAAAGGGTGGAGAGATGAAGCAAGGGATTGTCATATGCTCATGTCTCATGGAAGGTTCTTTCTCATTTTCCCTCCCTTCTTTCTCCATGTGTTTCTCCCTGAAGAGTGTATGCATGCTCTAGCAAATTAATTTTGAAAAATAAAAATAAAAAAAATCTGAGCTTTCCCTCAGTGTACAATGACTCTATTAAGGGGTGTAGTTTCTTCACAAGATGAATAGGAAGAAGATTATTACATTTTCGGCATCATAATGGTCTTCCTTTCATTCAAGGGGTTCTGGGTCTACAAACAGGCTCAGTTAATTAATAGGTTTTGACTTATTTCATGAGCCAAATTAGTCTATATTTTTCTTGATAGAAAGATAAAGAGAGAGAGAGAGTTTGTATTTAATTGCCAATGGGTGCATGCACTTGCCAAAGAGAGAGGGAGACAAAGAGAAAGAAATTACCTCTCAATGGGGTGTATTTTTACTATTCTTTTCCTCAATTTCTCCAACTCATCAAGATTTGGGGTATGCATGCACCCACACAGGCCTTGTGTGGTTCTCTAACCAAAAAAAAAAAAAAAAAAAAAAAAAGAGAATTCAAACTGTGCTTGGCCATGTAGAATCTGATTTTCAATGCATAGCACTTAATCAATGCATCAGGGGGCTGACCTGAGAGCCATTTTTTCAGTGGGTTTCAGTGTTAATGACTCTTTGTCCCAGTCTCCCAGTTAGTGAAGATTACAGGTATGACAGGTGTGTGCTATCATTCCCAACCTGTTCAAGTTAGTACTGGATCCAAACCCAGACCTTCCATGCGGTCCCCAGCCTTGTGCAGTGGTGCCCTGCCTCCTGTGCCAAGGTTGGGCCCACATTAGTCTTTTGTTCATACAACCTAGACATTTTCTGCTTATACTGATCAAGTAGAAATGTAGTCTCTGTCCTATCTATTTCACTTGTAGGAACACCATGATTAACTAATCAAAATGATAGGTCTGTGTAAATCAGACTTCTCATTGCTATTTTGACTCTACTCTTCATTATGGCACACATGCCCACCTTGGCTTTCGTGTTTGAACAAATCAGTTGATCTCTGCTATCCTAGGATCCCATTACTCCCACTGCATTTAAGGTTTCAATTCAGTACAGCACACACTGTGAGTTCTGGCCTACACAGGAGAATAACAACATACTTCTTCAAGGATGCAGGGGGCTCCTACAAACTATTTCTCATAGTTGTGAAAGATGTGTCTTTTGGACCTTCCCATAGTGGGTGAGTGGATCTCAAATGACAAGGCATTCTAATTTTTCAAACACACTAAGACTTGAAATTCTTGCTCTGCAATAAACTCAGGTGGGCCTGTACTTTTAAGTGGAGAATCATTACTTAATGAACCCATGTTAGTAAATTCAGCCTGATCCAAATTTGCACCCACTTCATCAGTATTCCACATACTCAGTGTCCATTCCTACACATTTCTGTGTGTGTAAATTAGAAAACTCCTGCAGTTCTTTTGGGTATAGTAAACATTCCCATGGGTCACACCTTGTACCTCGCCTTTGGAGGATTGCTGAGATTTGAGTCTGGTTATAGACTAAGAAGTAAAGAGGAACGATGGTTGTGGGTCATTCTTAAAGAAACGGTGTTGTCCTGGATGCAATTGCCTCAATGTCCTCAAGCAATGCCAAGGTTAAACCCTCAGACAGACATATAGAGCCCTCTTCTGTGGGGATAGAGAGACTTCTACTGAGGGTAAAAGGCCTGTTTTAAACAGTGAAGGAGATTCATTAGATTTTAGATGCTAAATGTTATCCTTACTCTAGCAGAATGTTCCTCCATGTCCCCATGAAGACTTTCAGGATCCAATTCCTTCTCAATTAATATGATCACTTAACAGTAGACATCCTGAGGATTCGATTTGCATCACTCTTTAGCTAATTGTTGTATAAGATACTTTGTTTTGTCTCAGCTCTGCTGCCACAGAAGATAAGGAAAAAAACAGGAAAAGCATGTAAGCTTTCAGGTCATTTATCTGGTGCTCAAGGTGCGAATTTGAATCCTTGAATTTGTCCCTTTTTCCTGACTTTTTTCCAGGGACATTAGGAATAACAAGTCAACGTCATTATATTCATTAGTTTGAAAAATATTTTAGAACAAATTACACAGTCACTTAGATCCTAGATCCATGTTTCTTTCTTTCTTTCTTTCTTACTTTCTTTTTTTTTTTTTTTTGAGAGGTTTTTGCTATAGGGTGCATGCGCTCGCCAGACAGACAGAGAGACAGAAAGTGAGAAATCACCCCCCGAGGGGGGATGGCCACGCTGCAATCCCTTCTCCATTCTCCTCTCGGGATCTTGGGCACGCACGTACACACACACATACACACACACACACACACACACACACATACACATGCCCAGCGTGAATTTAAGCCATCAGATCCGGGATTTGAACTGAGGTTGATGGGGAATCCAGCAACATAACCATTATGCCATTTTCTCTTCCTAGTTTAATCAATTATTATAGCACAAATTACAAGTTAATTATTTTTTTGTTGCCTTTGTTCAACGTTATGTTTATAAACTCTCATACTTTTTTGTTTTGTTGTAATACATTATTTCTATAGCATTCTTAATTTTCCATTTCATGAACATATCCCAATTCATTTATCCCTTCTATAGTTGATGAATAGTTGGACAAGTTCCAGTTTGGGATTTTGATAATAATGTTGCTATGGACATTTAAAAATCTACCCTGCGTTTTCACGTAGGTGTCCATTTATGTCATGTATTAGGATCGAAATGGATAGACTTGAGGTGTCTATCTGTATGCCCAGCTTTAATAGTAGTACCAGCTCTAGTAGATACCAAACTTTAATAGACATGCCAAATTTTAATAGTGCCGAATTAGTTTTTGAAGACCGTGTATCCATGCATTGTCTCACCGGCTCTGAGAGTTCCAGTTCTGTTGTTCTTTGGCAACAGTAGTTTATATAAAGTGTTAAGTTTTGTCTAATTGGTAGTATATCATTAAGGCTTTAACCGGTCTTTATTCTTAATATAGCGGCTCCTTTGGAGTCCATTGTTAGGAGTTTCTGGAAAAGGCTCTTGAACATTTACTATGTGTCTATATTATTCTTCAGATTTAGGAATACTTTGCATGTTCTAGATTTAATATTTTGACATTTTCTCTCTGTCTCTTTTTGTTTGCTTTATGTTTTTGTTTGTTTTCAAAAACTATCTTTGTCTTCATTTTTCTTCAGCTTTATGACCAACTAGCTAAGACTTATTTTTATTTACTCTAATAAAGCATTCTCAAGGCATTCTCAACTTAAACTAGTCTTTTTATTTTTTTAAGAATTATTTATTTATTAATTAGCATTTTTTTTAAATTTGACCAGAGAGAGACAGAGTGAGAGAGAGAGAGATAGTTAGAATGCAAGCCACTAAGTCTGAGACTCAAACTTAGGTCAGTCAGCTGTGATTCCAGTGCCTTTAATCGCCATTCCACCTGCCAGCCCCAACTTAAGCTATTCTTAAATAAAATAGTGTCATTCTTTCGCTGGGAGTTAGGTTTTATCTTTCGAATATTTTGTTTTTTCCATTCTTTTTTCTTCATCTGATAGAATCCTGTTTTAAATTTTATTAGTGAATTTTGCTCTCAGAAATGATAACAGACTAGGCTGAACCTACTTAACCTCTTGTTTCTGCTTAAGCTCACTGATGGTATTTTGACAAGGTACTGGTGTTGATCACCACCCTTAAAACTTTCTTATTAGATTTCTCTGAGCCTAGGATAAAGGAGTTTCATCTAGAGAAAGTTTGTGCTTGATTTTTCTATGCAACTGTTCACACAAACAACTGAGGGCAACCTCCAACCATACATGGTTTTAAGCTATTTAGCATATTCAAGTTGTGGATATTCATGAGAGTGTTGGCAGCGAAGCTGTGGCTTCAACTTCTCAGGGACTTTGTTTATACCTTTATCACCTTTATCGTTACATCTCTGGTCTACTTAACGTCAATGAAATCAAATGACAAAAAAACAAAGCAAGCAAAGAACATAAACTACTGGAAGTCATTCCCCATAGGCTGTGGTGATCAAGATGCATGGCGGCAGATGCAAATCAGGTTCACGCTTAACCGGAGTTTGCAGCCCTCTGGGATCCTACCTTAATACAGCAAAGATCTCTATTAAGTTCCCTCTGCATGTTAGATGCATCCTTCATTTCTTGTCTTCTCATTCTGTGAAATGCACACACATACACACACACACACACACACACACACACACACATTTTCCACCTACACAAATATATGCTTTCAGGGCAAAAGTGATACCGTTAACTTATATTTAATTTACTTAATTGATTTAAATCTATCTCAACAAGGGATCTGGAGATTTCTCACATTTTTTAGTCAGCTCTTCATTGTGATTAATTTGATATTTAAGGAAATTGTGTGTTTTTCAGAATTTCAGTTATTTTCAGGATTAGTTAAATAACTACTTATCATGATTAAAAACATAATTACACTATTTATGTATGTATTTTATTCAGCTACATCAAGAAAATTTAATGTGTCTTCAGGAAATAATTACCATAATTCAAATTAATCAATAAATAAGAGAATACATAGATAAATAAGTCTATTTGGGTAACATGTTTTCCAACTCTTACCATTTCAGCTCTATTTATGAAACGATAGTTTTTCTTTGTACCAGCAAATAATGCATCCTTTAAGACATGCTAAAGGCAAGTTTATCTGTTTATGGAAATCTTTACTTGAGCAGAATCCTTTTTTGGAAGTCCTAATTTTCTCTCATGCCTGTCTCATTACCCACCTTCTATAGCAAGCCAAGATACCAAAGTGATTTCTTTCTAACGTGTTTTGAATATCATCTGTTACCAAGGAACAAACAGTTCTTAGCTAGTGATACAGAGGCAATTGGCTGACTTGACTTTTAATGAGAAATAAAAAAAATTTTTTCCAGTTTGAATGTTAAATGTTATTTTCTCCATTGTGTTGCCCAGCATACATTTATTTTGTGATCATTACCTGTTCGATATCTTTATTTGTTCTCCTATACCCTAGCATAAGCCTCTCATTTCTACCACTATTTCATCAACTGAACTTCATATACCACTATTGGCATATGTTAGCATTGCCGTTATCATCGCATGCATATTTAAAGACATTTAAAGACTTTTGGGTGGCTTCATGATTATTTTAATTTTTAACCTGAAATTGAAAAAGTCAGAGTAACTTGTTCCTACTGAATTTACCATGACGTGTCTTCAACTATATTTAATCTATGTCAGTTCATTTAGAAGAAAAAGCTGAAGTTCTCGACTTGTAGACATCCAGATAACATTCACAGGTGCCCCTTGGGCATCCTCAGCCACACTCATAGCATATTTATGTTTATCGGATGAAGTAGATATGCTTCAGTCTTTCTGCCGGTTGCTTTGATCTACTAGTGTATCACCTGTCACAAGAAATAATCTCCTTATTGATCTCCTTGGTGTAGTTATTTCATTGCTCAAGATCACTCTATAATTGAACCAGGGTTATATAAATAATTCCTCTGTGTTGTTTACCCCTTCTCATGTGATAATACTTTCTTCATTACTCTCTCTTTAGGAATATTTATTAAAAACAACCATGCGCATACACACACCCACACTTCTTTTGTTCAACACCAGATGTCTCTGCAACAGCAAGAGAAACCAATCACTTATGTTCCAAACTGACACACTCTGCTCTCAAGAAAACTCTCTTAGACTAAGGCAGGACAGTTCTTCTGCCCCACAATGACTGGTGACTGTACAGGAGACACGCTGCATGTGGAAAAGGGTGATCTGAAATAATTGGCTCTGGGCCAGTCTAAACTGCTTCATGCCACCAACCTCTTCACATTTGTATCCAAATTAAAATCTAATTTAGAGAGAACTGAAATTAAAAAAAGCACACTTAATTCCTTCAATTTGCAGAACTATTCCATTCCATTAGGCAACTAATTTCTACCTGTCAGATTTGGAATGAAAGTGGTCTCTCTCAGGAGGAAACTTTTCACTTGTAGTAATTAGGTCTGGGGAGTCTGTGATGATGTCTGTGCTTTGATAACTGCTTGTGTTTAACTCTCTAAGCTTATAAACCCTAGAGTAAACTCAATTGAAGTGTCAGCTTCAATACTTGCCTGATGCGGAAAGCTAAAATGAGGTTACATATTTCATAATTAAATAACACAACTACTTTAATTTTTATTAGAGAATCATGAAAGATTAACTTATATAAAGTCCACAAGCATAAATTCCTTTGTTGATCTATTATTCCAATAAGTTCTCTAAGAAAGTCTGAAGAGGTCTTGATTGCAATTAGATAAAAACTGAGAGAGCACGTGTGTTCAATGGTAACAAAGGTAATGACTAAAGCTGGCAAATGGGATGAACTGTGCATTACTGCTGTGTCAAGGTCCTTTCTGATTTTATTCTTAACTTGTGCAAGGTAGCAGGTTACTGTGCTTCAGCCCTCGGCTGGTAGACAGAAGACTTAGACCCCTCTTCCCTCTTACTGTGGAACCTTGGCCAAACCTATTGACCTTACTTAGCTCCATTATTCTATCTGCAAAGTGATTTGTTTAATTCAAATTCAGTAGGAACTTGACATTTTATAAATGTATGTGGCTGAATTATTCTTTCACAAAAGTATTTCTTATAGTCAGTGATGAATATAAAAATTCTTATGATTTTAAAGCTGCATTTTATCTTGAGCTGTCTCTATACAAACGGAATCAACAAATATAAACTTGTCACAATTGCTCGACCTTCATTAGACAACATTTTATTTTTTATTTAGTATTTCTGATATAGGTGCGTGCATAATTCTAGAGCTGTTAGAAATAACAAAATCATCCTCTGCAGAATATTTTAAGGAATCTGTATATTTACACAAAATTTTATCTCAGAACAAAAACTATGTTAGGTGATGTTTAAATTCAAGCTGGTCATTGTTTTAGATGAAATGTTTCTTACAATTGGATATAGGTTATATTAAACTGAAAAAATGTTTTATAATTTACAAGATTGACATACATAAATGCTACGGGGACAGAAGGTAAAAATTCTAAATTTAATGGCCAGAAACATTTTCATATAAGGCTAAAAGTTTTCATTTTTTTAAAAACTAAATTTAAAATGTCAGAACATCTACATCAGACTAGGAATGAGCTTTTCAGAATTTAAAGAGTGAGACATTTATCACAAGCCATCTGTTACAGGTTTTGTCTTCAGCAACTCTTAGAAGTAACAATGCCAGTCATTTAGTCCACTCCCAAAGTACTGGGGGTCTTGGGGATTTATTCAAGTCAATACAGTTAGCAGATGAAGAAAAATGGGTGTCCTTCAATGATTTTTTTAAGATTCGGAAAAAAAAAGGAAGCCAAGGAGCCAAATCAGGGCTCTAAGGGGGTTACCTAAAATTTTTCAAATTTTCCAATAGCAAAGTTGCTCTTGTTCAATGGTAACAAAGGTAATGACTAAAGCTGGCAAATGGGATGAACTGTGCATTACTGCTGTGTCAAGGTCCTTTCTGATTTTATTCTTAACTTGTGCAAGGTAGCAGGTTACTGTGCTTCAGCCCTCGGCTGGTAGACAGAAGACTTAGACCCCTCTTCCCTCTTACTGTGGAACCTTGGCCAAACCTATTGACCTTACTTAGCTCCATTATTCTATCTGCAAAGTGATTTGTTTAATTCAAATTCAGTAGGAACTTGACATTTTATAAATGTATGTGGCTGAATTATTCTTTCACAAAAGTATTTCTTATAGTCAGTGATGAATATAAAAATTCTTATGATTTTAAAGCTGCATTTTATCTTGAGCTGTCTCTATACAAACGGAATCAACAAATATAAACTTGTCACAATTGCTCGACCTTCATTAGACAACATTTTATTTTTTATTTAGTATTTCTGATATAGGTGCGTGCATAATTCTAGAGCTGTTAGAAATAACAAAATCATCCTCTGCAGAATATTTTAAGGAATCTGTATATTTACACAAAATTTTATCTCAGAACAAAAACTATGTTAGGTGATGTTTAAATTCAAGCTGGTCATTGTTTTAGATGAAATGTTTCTTACAATTGGATATAGGTTATATTAAACTGAAAAAATGTTTTATAATTTACAAGATTGACATACATAAATGCTACGGGGACAGAAGGTAAAAATTCTAAATTTAATGGCCAGAAACATTTTCATATAAGGCTAAAAGTTTTCATTTTTTTAAAAACTAAATTTAAAATGTCAGAACATCTACATCAGACTAGGAATGAGCTTTTCAGAATTTAAAGAGTGAGACATTTATCACAAGCCATCTGTTACAGGTTTTGTCTTCAGCAACTCTTAGAAGTAACAATGCCAGTCATTTAGTCCACTCCCAAAGTACTGGGGGTCTTGGGGATTTATTCAAGTCAATACAGTTAGCAGATGAAGAAAAATGGGTGTCCTTCAATGATTTTTTTAAGATTCGGAAAAAAAAAGGAAGCCAAGGAGCCAAATCAGGGCTCTAAGGGGGTTACCTAAAATTTTTCAAATTTTCCAATAGCAAAGTTGCTCTTGTTTGATGAGAGGAATGAGCAGGAGCATTGCTGTGGTGAAAGGGACTCTATGGTAAAGCTTTCTCACCCTTTTGCTTTGACCACACCACTTCCATGTCCTGGTAGCCATTGTTTTGATTCAGGATCATATTGGTCAGGCCATGTGTCATCTTTTTGTTATAATTATCCATGGAAATTGTTTAGGATATAAAAAAATTTCTGTGAAAAGGTATGCTGTTGTCTGCAGCTGACCTGGATGCAGCATTTTTGGCATCCATCAAGCAGAAATTGTATTCAGCTTTAAGTTTTCAGTCAGAAAGGCATAGACTGAGCCAGCTGAGCTGTCTATGGTGTCGGCTACTGTTTCTGCTGTTACTTGTTGGTCATTTTCAATGACAAAAAAATAAGACTAATTTTTTCCCTTACAAATTGATGTAGATAATCTGCCATAGTAGCCATTATTAATATGATTAATTTTGTTATAAACTGTGTGCGCTTGTCAGAGAGGAGAGAGACAGAGAGAGGGAAAATGAGAAATCACCTCCTGGGGAGATGGTCATACTGCAATCCCTTCTCCTCCATTCTTCTTTCAAGATTTTGGGCATGCATGCACACATAACCAGTGTGATTTTAAAGCCACCAGATCCAGAACCCTAACCATGGTCAGCCATATGGGAATCCAGCCACCTTAATCACCGTACCACCTGTTGACCCCTGGCATAAGCTTTTATATCACCTTGTGCCTTTTTGTTTGTTTGTTTGTTTCTGAGAGATTTTTTGCAATAGGGAACATGCACTCGCTAGAGAGACAGAAAGTGAAAAATCACCCCCCCCCAGGGGGGATGGTCACGGTGCAATCCCTTCTCCTCCACTGTCTTCTTGAGATTTGGGGCACACACGCACAAACACCTAGCATGAGTTTCAACACATCAACTCTAGAAATATGGTAGACTATTTGCAAGTCCAAAAATGTAATCACTATGTCATTTGTTGGTCTTTACCTTTTCCCTTCTTATAATGACTTACATTTGTAAAGTGCTAATTCCTTCGGGACATAAACTTTTCATAAAGCATCGGTGATGTCATTATTTTTTCACTCATGTTTCAGCATAAATGCAATGTTTGTTTTTCCTCAATTTTAGCAGACTTCATGCTGCTCTGTTAGGGGCTCTTTTCAAACTGATGTCTTATTCCCTCTTATTGCCTCAAACTAGATTATGTTCAGACATGTTAGAATATCTTAGTAATAGTTTATTTTGCTGCAAACAAAATTTGGGGGAGAATCCATACAAATTTTTGATATTACACATTTTCTACAAAGTTTTGAACCCCTTTTTATATTTGTTTGCCTCATAATTTCTTAATGGGAATTTAAGATGCAGTTTACTAATTGGTTTACTGCTGGACTTCACACATAGAACACATAGAGAATACACTCCATGTTATTTATTGAATGAAAAAGTATTGAATTTGTCAAGGTTACATTTGATTAAATGAGGTATATTTTGTTCATTCATTTCAAGTTGATCAAAATTTCAAAGAATTGTTATATTTGTATGTTAGATAAATTATCTGTGAAAATTCAAATGATGTATATTAATTTTAAGCTTTCTAGTTTCTGGACATGACAAATACTTAATATTTGCAAACATTTTCATATTGCCAACATCCAAATATTGAAATCTTTGTAAATAATATATGTATTAAATGGTACTCCTAATTTCTTTAAAATGTTTTAGGGCTTTTACATACTTGTTCAAATTATGTTTTTCAAGTCAAAATTGTAAGCTTAAATTAAAGACACATAGAAGAAGTATGTTTTTGTCAGTAAGTATTTACATAGGAAATGTTTAGGTTTATATATAAAATTAGGTACCTATGAACATTTTTGAAAACTGAATGTTTTTTTAAGAAAAAAATTTTGCGGGAACCAGCAGTTAGCGTAATGGCTATGTCACTGGACTCCCACGCAGTCGCCCGCGGTCCGTGTCCCGGACCCAGTGGCTTAAAACTCACGCCGGGCGTGTGTGCGTGCGAGCCCAAGATCCCAAGAGGAGAATGGAGGAGAAGGGATTGCAGCGTGAACCATCCCCCCGGGGGGTGATTTCTCGCTTTCTGTCTCTATGTCTCTCTGTCTGTCTGGCGAGCACACGCGCCCTACAGTGAAAATCTCTCCAAAAAAAAAAAAAAATAGTCCTTTAAAGAAAAAATTTTGCTATAGGGCATGTATGCTCTCCAGAGACACAGATAGAGGCAGAAAGAAAGTGAGAAATCTCTCCTGAGGGAGGATAACCACATTGTAATCCCTTCTCCTCCATTCTTCTCTTGGGATTTTGGGTACACATGCACATGTGCCCAGTGTGAGTTTCAAACCTTTGGGTCTGGGTCTCGAACTCCAGTCAGCCATGTAGGAGTCCAACACTACAACCAATAGGCCACATACTGAGTCCAAAACTCAATCTATTTTTTGCATGACATGTAAGGAAAATCTTGAGTTAGATTTCAGTGATAATTAATAAACCATCATAATTCTGAATAGTTATGTTGAATTATGTCAAAAAATGAGATGTGCTTTTCACATGTGGCTGAAACTCATAGAATCCAACATGCCCCTTACATTTAAGTGTATGCTGCCATTCAATTAAGAAATGGGACCTCTTAAATGAGATGTTTTAAGCATGTTATATCCTGGTATAACTACTGTTACATTTATAAAGTTATTTTTACTGTGTTTAAGTTAAATTCCATAAGTTGATTGGGGAACGTGACTTTTTTTTTTTTTTTTTTGGAGAGGTTTTTGCTATAGGGGCACGTGCGCTCGCCAGACAGACAGGGAGAGACAGAGAGATAGAAAGTGACAAATCACCCCCCAGGGGGGATGGCCACATGCAATCCCTTCACCTCCATTCTCCTCTCAGGATCTTGGGCACACGTGCACATGCGCCCAGCGTGAGTTTAAGCCACCAGGTCTGGGACTCGAACCATGGTCGACTACGTGGGAGTCCAGCGACATAACCATTATGCTAACTGCTGGTCCCAGGGGGACATGATTTGACATAATTATAGTTAAAAGTTAGATAACAGTATATCAATGATCGCCCCATAATACAAATCATTTCAAACATCAATTACATAACAATGTAATATGCAATAACTTTTTCAAGTGTGGAGTATATTACCCAATGTCTGCATGATATCAGATCAATATTTACACGTAACTTCCATACTAAAGGAATATATAAATAACCAGTGAGATGGTTTGCTAAAGAAACACAATTCATATGCAGAAGGCTAATTTGAAGCTCATCTGTGGTGGCTTAGAACCAGAATATTTATTTTGGCCAAGTTAAAGATAAAATACATGTATGCTAGTGACTTGTAATATTTTGTTTAAAGTCTGAAATTTCTCCTTGGGCACTCTCTATCTTATTGCTTATGATAACATATAGGTTGATGATTTGCACATGATTTACCACCTTATACACCTGGTTCTTACACAGCTGGTTTTAGTTAAGTGATACATTCAGCAAAATAAAAATAGCAAAAAAAAAAAAAAAAAAAACACCTCCATAAGCTCATACTCTGAGACTAAGTTATTTTGTATATATCTCATGATATAAAGGCAAAAATGGGTCTTGTTAAGTTACTGAGAATGAAACTTGGTTGCCATACCTGGAAATTTCAGACTGCTCTATAGGCTCTCTCTTTTTCTCTTTTCTCTTCCTCTTGTTATCTGTATCACCTACCTTCCACAAAGGACCACATGAATAATGTACTCCATGGAGTTCCATGAGACTTGTCAATTCCTGACCAGTATAGTAATGCTATCATGAACACAAATAAGCATCCAACTAGATGAAAATAATAAATAATGTAGGGACCAGCAGTTGGAATAATGGCTATGTCTCTGGATTCCCATGTAGTTGACCGCGGTTCAAGTCCCAGACCCAGTGGCTTAAATTCACTCCGGGCACGTGTGCATGTGCACCCAAGATCCCAAGAGGAGAATGAAGGAGAAGGGATTGTGGTGTGGCCATCCCCGGGTGGGTGGGGGTGATTTCTCGCTTTCTGTCTCTCTGTCTCTCTCTGTCTTTCTGGCGAGTGCACATGTCCTAGAGCAAAATCCTCTCAAAAAAATAATGAACAATGTTTAGGGATCTGGAGACAATAATAATGATAAGTTCAACATGTCATAATAATATGATCATGCGACTTGATCATGAGACAATAATAATAATTTATTATTATTATTATCTTTTAGTTCTTTGGTTCCTTCAAGATTTTTCTATTTTGCTTTTATCTCTTTTCTACAGGTGCACATGCTCACCTGAAAGATATGTTTATAGAGAGAGAGAGAGGAAAAGTGATAAATCACTCCCCACCCCCACCCCCAGAGGCTATTGTCATGCCAGTTCCTTCTCCACCATTCTCTCTTAGGATTTTGAGCATGGATGAATACATGCCCAATGCCTAATGTGATTTTTTACCACTGTGTACAGGACTCAAATCACTCAGTCTGCCATCTATGATCCAGATACCTTAACCTCTTCACCATCTGCTGGCTCAGTATTTTAAAAAACTTATTGTCCAATTTTGCTTTCTGACTTCAGGAGGAATATTAGCTTTTAAGATTTCCTTTCTTCTGCAATGTCTGCTAAATGTTTAGTTTCTTAAATTATGTTTAATTTTAGAATAAGGTAGCTTTTCTTCCTGAGAAGTAGTGGTGCTCAAATCGTAAACATTTCAGAGTTCACAATTTCCCAACATCTATCTGTTTTAAGGGTCACACAGCACACTGAAGAAACCTACATGTTGTGAAGTTGATTGTTTCTTTCAGCTGTGGAATAGCTTCTGTAGTATTAAAAACAGTGGGCACACAAAGGTTCTTTTCAAAACGGAGTTTGGTCTAGACTCTAGAAGATGAAATGTGGTTTTACTCTCAAATTATTAGAAAAAGTTAACTGGAAAGTATCTTTCTATATGCAATGATTAAAAACTGCCTCCACCTCTTAAAGAAGTCATTTTCTCTACCCAAACAATTTTTTATACAGCCTACATTTCTGTGACCTGGTCCTGAAGTCAGATCTCTATTGAAATTGATAAGCTCGACCTGTGAAACTAAGAATTTTTTAATTTCTAGAGTGTATGTGTATTCACCAGAGAGAGATAAAGAGACAGAGAGAGAGAGAAAGCACTTCCCAATGGGGTACAGTCATGCCATAATCCCCTTCTCTTCATCTCTTTCCCTCTGAGACCCTGAGCATGCCAAAAGTGTCTCTTAAGTCACCAAGAGCTGGGATCAAAACTGTGGTCTGCTCCCCCAACTAGTAGGCCTTGTGGCTGGCCCAAGATTTTGGGAAAACAAACAAACAAAAAAGACCCACGATTAATCTTTATTATGTGTTTTTCAAGGGGAAAAAGAAGCAAAACATTTAAGAGACACAAACATGAAAAATTATCATTTGGTAAAGTATACAATAATACCTTTAGCTGGACTAATGTACAGTGCATTTATGCTGGAAAATTAATTTTATAAGTTGTAATGATATATAGTGGTTGAATGTATAAAAAATAAACTAAAAATACTTATAAACTTTAGAATCAAATATCATCATCAGTCTTATATGAAATTCTGTTATCACTTAATAAATATAGAGAAATTTAATTCTGGTTATATTTAATTGTAAGTTTGACCCAGTAAATGAAGAAATTTGCTAGGAATTACAAAAAAAAAAATGTACCCTTTGTTAAAGGGCACTTACCTGTCCATCTTAATTAATGTATTAAAAGAAGAAAAGTCCCATATTTCTTGACTGACTTCTTCATAATTATTAAATTATATTATAAGTTACCTTGTCTCTATTGTTTATAGATACATAATATTTTAGACAATCTAGGACCAAAGCAATAGTACCAATTAGGAAACTGGTTTATATTGGGACCAGTAGGTAGCATAGTAGTGAAGGTACTGGACTCCCACATGGCCAACCTTGGTTCAAATCCCATACTTGGTGGCTTGAAACACACTGGGTACATGAGCATGCCTGTCCAAAATCTCAGGAGAAGAATGGAGGAGAAATGATCATTTCCTCTGGGGAGTGATTTCTCACTTTCCCTCTCACTTTTTTTCTCTCTCTCGTGAGTGTAAGCACTCTATGGCAAAAATTTTAAAAAAATAATAATAATTAATCTGAACACATGGATCTCAACCCTCACTACCTTTTCAATGATGTATTTCTATTCAATATTTCTCAAAGTATGTGTGTGTGCATGTGAGTGTGAGAGAGCATGTCTTAGTATATGTGCATAGTATAACTGTATATATTCATTAAAGAAAGTTTGATGTGAGACTGAAGGAGGTGCTTTTAAATTCCGGAAAATTTTATCTAGTAACGCTTGACCTAGTAAGATAATGCTGACATGATAGGACTCATACTTGCCACATTCTTGTAGATTCTCAGAATAGGGGCTACCTATTTATCTTCACTTTAGATTCTTGAAAACTGCTCAATGTGGCCAATCCATGCTTTAGAATAACCTGGAAGGTTTATTTGCTCATGACAGAGGTGGGAATGGTTAATCCTTCAGACAGTTTCATCGGCAAGACAGCCCAGGGACAAAAAAGCCTACATCTCTATACGCTTCTCTGACAAATATCCAAATAAATTTTAAAAGAGAGAAATAAAAAAATAAAAGTATGAGCAGTACTGGAATAGTGTACCTTTGCTGTAAAATAGTGCTTTTTGGATTGGATTCCTATAAATTTGAAGATTCATGAGCTAATGGACAAGTGAGGTAGTTGACGTGAGAAGATGAGGCCCAGAAAATATCTGCTTCCCTAAAAGGCAAAACCCACAGGCCAAGTTTCAATAGTCACTCAATTTCTTTGTCAGGCACCAAATGTAACGTGATTTAAATGTTAAAAATGACCCATTCCCAACACCATGGTGTACCCCACATGGGCTCTGAACTGAAAGAGCTATAGCTACAACGAAATATTATTTTTAATCAGCTTTTCTTTTTCTCACTGTGATTTATAACAGTTTTGCTAAATATTTGTAACTATGTAACTTTTATAATAGCAAATTGGCAAATATGTATTGGTACAACTAATGTAACTAGTATAACTCTGCTTAATTTAAATTTTCTATTGAACAAAGAAATATGCCTATGACATTACATTAAGTAGGTTATTGATCTGATTACTGTTATATTTACATGACACTGTCTTAAGTATGGCATCAATTTGATATTGTCATGACTCAAATTGATTTAGACGTTAGTTGATTTCATATAATAGATTATTGGAAGTAAAAGAAAAACTCGATTATATTAAAAATTACAGGATTTTTAAATAATCTGACAGCTCAGTGCATATTGGTAATTAATGTGCCATGAGCAATGCTATTAACACTGATGGGATTTTGCAAAAGAGTGAGCAAATTTTGAAAAAATTCTGAACAGAAGTAAGCACAATCTTCCCTCATTTTTGTATGGGAGTGGCCAAACTGGAAAATTCAATATGTAGTAAAAACTATTCAACATTTTTGGTAACAAATGAAAGTTCAAGGCACATGTAACTGCAAACAGATTTGCATCTACATGAATACAGGAGAGAGGGGACAGTGAAAATCAATGTAGGTGGGACAAGAATTCATTTGGGAAGACTGGGTTGCTCATTGTAAGTGGATAAGCATCACTGACTTCAATCCACTCGATGTCACCTCATAAATTTCCATTGAGAATATAAACAGTCAGACTCCAATATATGCCTAATGCCTATCTCCCTGGCTTCATCCTTCTCTCTCCCACAAATGGTCCATTAACTATAGCATGCAGAATTACTTTGTGCCAAGTGGCTTTATTGATTACCTGCACATAAAACTCCACAAGCAAATGTATTTTTCTGAATTCCAAACCACAAATTTGGTAACACTTGTACAGGACACCTATTCAAATTGTGGACTACCCTTTAATTTCTCATCTTTGGTGGAATCTGTATTTTTCAGGACTGCTCTCGTCGTAGCTCATATTGCAAAGATCAATTCAGAGATAAGAAAAACTTTCTAAACTCTATACATTTTCATTCTGTACCTATACTATGGAGTTGGCTGTCCTTTGAGAAATACTTCTCTTCCTTAGCTGTTAACATTATTAACCATGGGGGGAGGAGATTCTGTTCTTATAAAAATGTAAAAGGTAATTTTGTGTCAGTAACATGCTATGATTTTAAGCAAGGTAAAAAATGGGTACAATATAATTGAGTCATTATTGTTAGAATAAGAGAATTGTCAAACCATACTGGCATTTCTTTTATCCTTCTTTATTTCTTAGATTAATATGGAAACGTGTTTTCACTATATATCAAATAGAGTATTTAAGTCACTCCATTCAAATTCATGTTTCTGAAAATGACTAGTTCAAGAGATTGGTAGCTCCTCTAATATAAAAGAGGTTTCTATACTCACCCTTTTCTACATTCCCTGCTGTATCTCAGTGGCTAGAAGACTAGGCACTACATTTTCCAGATGTTCTGGTAGTCACGAATCTAAATGCAAAGTAGTTCCTGCTGGTGGATCCTGCTCAGATGTGATTAGAAAGGAGGGAAGAAGAGGTGAACTTCTTTTGCCGATGGTACTGATAGACGCGCAGTGAAGGGTAGCCACTTCTTTTGTTCCAGTGATGAGTCACCAGTCCTTGGGGTGTGAGTAAGCTATGATGGTCCTACCAGTAGGGCACAAAAGCAGGAGCTTCCTGACCTCGGATCACAGAGATGACAGCTTACTCTCAAATTCAATCATGATTTGGAACCCTGATTTTCACACTTCCTCTCCTTCCAACTTTTTAACAATCCTTATTTATCATTCAGAATTCCAGTATATTCTAAATAAACCATAGCCAAGGTAATGTGGCACAAGCTGGAACTTAACATCAAAAGGTCAAGAGAAAAATGTATCACCTACTCTCCTGGCATCCTGCAGAAAGGTGTGCTTGAGTCCAGGAACAAAAGAACACATCTACAGATTCGGATACATGAGAAAAACTGCATATCTGTTGTTATTGCTCCTTTAAAAAAAAAATTTAAAGGTTTTGCCATAAGGTGCATGTGCTCACTGGAGAGAGACAGAAAGATGCAGGGAAAGTGAAAAATCACTCCCCAAAACGGGGTGGCCATGGTGCAATTCCTTCTCCATTTTCCTCATGGGATTTTAGGGGCACACACGCACACACGGATGCACATGTGCCCAGCATGATTTTCAAGCTGCAAGTTCTGGGACTTTAAACATCCTCTCCTTCCAACTTTTTAACAATCCTTATTTATCATTCAGAATTCCAGTATATTCTAAATAAACCATAGCCAAGGTAATGTGGCACAAGCTGGAACTTAACATCAAAAGGTCAAGAGAAAAATGTATCACCTACTCTCCTGGCATCCTGCAGAAAGGTGTGCTTGAGTCCAGGAACAAAAGAACACATCTACAGATTCGGATACATGAGAAAAACTGCATATCTGTTGTTATTGCTCCTTTAAAAAAAAAATTTAAAGGTTTTGCCATAAGGTGCATGTGCTCACTGGAGAGAGACAGAAAGATGCAGGGAAAGTGAAAAATCACTCCCCAAAACGGGGTGGCCATGGTGCAATTCCTTCTCCATTTTCCTCATGGGATTTTAGGGGCACACACGCACACACGGATGCACATGTGCCCAGCATGATTTTCAAGCTGCAAGTTCTGGGACTTTAAACATGGTTGACCATGTGGGAATCCAGTGCCTCAATCACCAGGATTGGCCCTGTTATTACTTCTTATGAAATAAAAGAGAAAGTAGATGCATACGCCGACATTTTTAGTTTAAGAAACTTTGCCTTCAGATCTTAGGTCCCTCCTTCGCAGAAAATTGCTAGGAGACACTGACTAACTACAAATGAAACTTTTCCTCATCGCCAGACCTATAGGGCATGCCATGCAGTGGGAACAATCAGGCACAACTTTGGTAAGTATTTTCATCAATATTTTATGCTACAGAAAGATAGTTTTAAAGGAACATCAATCTAAGTTATCAGGAAACCCATGATATGAAATTTGCTATATCTGAATATTGAAATTAAAACTTTTCAGAGTAGACTGTGAGAGCCTTAAATTAGAACAAAAGTGGCATGTCTATTGCTGGTTTTCATTCCTCAAATAAAGCTCTTTATCACTTAGATATTATTAGGGACTGCTAAATTAGAAATCCACACATAAATGTAATAATGATGTTCCTCAGAAAAGTTCATTGTTTTTCAGTAATGTATGTTTATGTTTGTGACCATTGTGATCCGATAAGTTAGCTTTCCACAAAGAGGTTGCATGAAGAAAAAGTCTTATGGATGATGTTTTTAACCAGAATTTCCCCCACATATATAAATATAAATGATGTAAACATTCATTATATAAGAAAATTAAAAGTAAAATTTCAAAAGCAATAAACTTAAGACCTAGTCACAAAATGGCAGACAAGACGACTGACAAATCTGATAAGCAACAGTAACATTTAAAAAACAAACAAAAAAATAGGAGCAGCAGAGAACAGCATACGTCTATATTATGAAAGCCATCCCCAAATTAGCAGCAATTAAGTGCTCTATGCCCATGCTGTCTTTGCATTATGATTCCTCTGTGACCTTTACCACCTGCAGCAGGCTAATTTGGAATGATTGACATTTCTGACTCCACACTGCTCACTCTACACTTGACTTCAAATATTTAGAATCCCTATATAGTTTTTTATCCACTAATGTTGTAGGGAGAATTCATATTCACTATATGAAACCAGATACACACACACACACACACACACACACACACACACATATATATATATATATATATATAAAATTTATGTTGATGCTTTAGAATAACGTGGGTTTGATGCCAGTTCTGTTGGCTGGTGGTTAATGAAGCCAGATTCCACACAGCCAATCATGTGGTTTGAGTCCTGGACCAAATGGCTTGAGAAAAATATCTGGCATGTGTGCATGTGTACTCAAAACTCTCAAAAGGAGAGAAAGGTGAAGAAGGAATTGCAGTGTGACCATCCCCCATAGGTGGTGCTTCCTCCTTTCCACCCCTCTCTGGTTAATGTACATGTCCTCTAACTATATATATGAATAGTTTTTGTTTATATAATTATAAACGAAATTATGTATGTGTGTGCATATGTATAATATACATTCTATTTTTAAATTGCTTATTGCAAATACAATGAATTGTAAAATAATTTTGTTAATATCATTATAACAATTATAACTGTATATATATATATATAATATATATATATACACACACACACATATATATGTATGTGTGTATATGTATAGGTAGATAGATAGATAGCTATAGATAGATAGAGAGAGAGAGAGAGACATTATATTTTTAAATTGCTTATTACAAATACAATGAATTATAAAAAATTTTCTGGGCCAGCCAACAGCATGGTGGTTAAAGTGACTGAATCCCACATAGCCAGCTCTGCCATTGGAATCTTGAACCTGCAGGCTTGAAACACATGCCAAACCCACATACATGTGCACCCAAAATTCTTAGAGGAAAATAAGGAGATGGGATTGTGCACGCCCATCCCCCATGAAGCATGTTTTCTCAGTTTTTCTCCCCCTTACTTCTCTCTATCTGATGACTGCATGTACATTATAGCATATCAAAAAAAAACCCTTCTAATATCAATAAATGTAGGCTATATTATAATTTTAGGAACATAGCAATCTAATACATGGCACCTGTTGTAGAGGAAGCAACTATTTTAACACATATCACCCAGTATCATGCCCTTTTAAACAATGTTGCAATAAATAGTTTTGTATATATATTTCATGTATATTTCTTTTTAAATAAACATGTATTTCTTCCATAAGAGAGAGCAGAAAGAGTGAGAGGGAGAGAGAGAAGCCGGCACACCAACATGGCCTTCATGCTGTAACCCACCCTAAGACTCAGCGGGTTCAGATCACAGGCATGTACACAAGCACGTGTAGAAGTTCCAGGACTTTTCCCACATGAGTTCAGTTGTGTTTCCATGGCACCTGCCTCACTATGTAAATTTCTAACTACTTTCTTTATAATGAATTCTTAGATGGTAAAACACTGCATCAAAAAATTTTTAAAATACTATAATTTTTTTAAAGTTTTAACATGCTTCTCTAATGTCCCATTCAGAGACTTAAATGTAAGCTATGGATTTGACAAGAAAAAACTGAACATTTGCACATACAGGTAAATTTCTATTATGTTCAGAGGATTCATGTGTCTTTAGAAAATCTACTTAAAGACATTCATCCAGGGAGTTATTTAGCCCATAGCCCACATTAAGAACATTCATGCTGTATTATAATCCTGTATTTCTAAAAGTATTTTCATACATATATCAGGAAAGAGCTATTCCAAAGAGTTACTAATGATTTTACGGGAAGATGCTGAATAGAGAGAAAAGTAACGCTCTATTATTTGCTTGGAGAATCTTTTAAGAAGCATGTCCTGCTTTTATAATAAGTAAAGAAAACATTATTTTTGCTTACTCTTACAAACAAACCTTCCATAGTTCTCCAAATCCCATTGAATTTATAATTGTGACTCTCCTTTCACAGCCAAATTCTTTGACAATTCTTTTATAGATAAGTGTATCTATTTTGTTAAAAGCTACTCACTCCTTAATTTATGCCATCAGCATTTTCCTCCTCCTTTGAGCTTTTCAGTCTACAGTTGTCCTGCAATGTTCTTAACAAGAAAGCAATGACCTCCACATTTTAAAATTGAATATGCAGATTCTCTGAGCCATGTTTGTTTGCTAAGCAATCCTATATTTGTATATCGTACGTTATAAGGTTCTTTCTTTTCTTTTCTTTTCATGAATTTTATTGCATGTACTTATCTCAATTAATAATCTTCAAATACATTATGACTGTGCAAAAACTTGGAGTTGCCCTTTCTGTATTCTCTTCTACTAATAAACCACATAAAGACAGAGATCCTTTCTATTTGGTGACTCTGACTCTATAAATAGCTCATCAATCAGTCAATGAACCGAAGTATGCCCAGAAAGTCAGTAGTATCACATGTCATTTTATGAAATTGGCATCAAACATTTGGCTCTTCCTATTGATAGAATATATATCTAATTATGAAAGGAATGAATATTACAATACATTTGTACCATCACAGACATTCTCATCAGCATACTCCTTTGCCAACAACAACAGAAAAAGAGACATATTTATATTCTTGTTTGAATCTTAAGAGTGTCTAACTGAAGATTAGGGCAAGGGGTAGAGAAAGACTTAAATGAAAAAAGCACATGCAGGAATATAAGCTGCAGAACAGTGAGTTGAGCTAGGAGAAAGATCCAAGATGTTGCTTTAAGAAGAAGTTGAGAGAGGAGAGAAAGAAAATGTGTATGTTAACTGTGAACAGAACTTTCATTTGTGAGCAAAAAGATTCAGAGGAAGAAAATGAGTTTCGTGTAGAGGATCAGTGAGCAGGTAAGAATAAAGACAAGTGTGTGACATTCTGATGTGCATTTTAATATCATCTCCAAACTTGCTCTGGTAATTGTGGGAGACCACTGTAGGTCAGCTGTTTGTTTGAATCAATCTTGTCATTGGGAAATGTTAGCTCTGATTTTGTCACAAATTATCTTGAAAGAAAGAAAAAAGAACTTTCATAGAATTTTTAATAAGAATTAACTTGGTTAATTCCATTTTTCCCAGCTTTAGTTGAGGTCTCTTTTTACATGTGTTTATATATTTCATATAAAACCAGAAATAAATATTTGACATAAAACTTCTTGCAAACATAGACATTCTACATGTTTTGTATCACCAGCTCTTCTCTTTCAAAGAATTCTCAGTATTCAGAAATGTAGTCTGTGGTTATTTAAATTTTAATTGGTGATTATATATATTGTACTTAGATTTTCACTTTCTTTTCTTGGCTCTTCTAAAAGACATTAAAGCCAACCATCGCAAAGTTTCTGGTTTCAATCGTTTTATCATACCTTTAATTTTTCAGAAGATTAAAATAACAAGAGCCCCTTTGAGACTCCTATTTCTAGGTTGACAGGTGGGTACTTGCTTCTCTGGAGTGATATTTCCTCTTCCTGATAAAATTGATAAAATTGCTTCTATCTTCTAAGCACCTGTTAGATCTCGGGCAGTATGCTGCAAATGGTAGTTTCTCCTATATCTTGAAAAAGAGTAGAAGATACTCCTCAGTGCCTTCCTCCTCTCAACCTATAGAGAAGAAAACCGTGGCTAGAAAATAATAAAGTTATTTCTTAAATTGTGATTTACCTTTCATTATAATTATATATCATCATAATAATAATTGTAGGATACCTTGGATAATATATTTTGCCTAGTCTCCCTACAAACCAGAAAACCTTAAATTGCTTTAGCATGTAATTACATTTTCCATAATCAATAGCACTCTCTTCCCTCTCCCTCTTCTACTCACTAAAAAAACAACTTAGGAACCTACAGATGGTTATGTGGCTGGACTCCTACGCAGTTGACCAAGTTCGAGTCCCAGACTCAGGGTCTTGAAGTTCATTCCAGACACATGTACATACATGCCCAAGATCCTAAGAGGAAAATGGAGGAGAGAGGATTGTGGAATGGCTATCCCCCTCTGAGGAGTGATTTCTCACTTTCTGTCTCTCTGTCTCTGTCTCTCCAGTGAGTATATGCACTCTATAGCAAAAATTTCTCTCAAAAAAACCCTATGTAATTATATCAGAATAAAATATAATTTTATCATACATTTTCTATTTTTTTACTTTTTAGAAATTTTTAGTTAAAATTGGAGCTATTTTTAAATGATCAAAAATGCCATTAAACATTACATCACAACAAACACAATATTTGAATTTGTTAGAATAAGGAAACGTTAGTTAAACTTTAAATTATTTTCTCATATTTTATAAATGTAAGTAAATATTTCTTAAATCAAGGCAATTAGCATATAGTAAGATATTTACGACTTTAGCTTTTAGAAAAATGATCTAATAACAAAAAATGTTTAATTTATTTCTTCTCTCCAGTGTCAACTTTCAGTGGGAGCTTTGCATGCATTTTATCTTAAATTTATGCAAAAATAGATTAGCATTTCCTACCAATCATTTGTTTTACATTTTTGTTTTCAGCCATTTTTAAAACCACCTGCTATGTTTGCCTTATGCTCAAAATATGTTGTTGACAGTTACTAATAATGCAGATTGAATTTGCTTATGATGACTGGCAAAACACTAAGTAAAAACAAAATGATATAATCTTGTATTTGTTCCTTGTATTTAAGGAGTGGCTTAAAATAAAACATGTGATTTGCAAGAGCATTAATTTATTATCACTTGGCGAGTCTTATGGAACTGAGATATGGACAGTACATGAAAGTGAATAAAAATTTTCAAGTATTAGTCCATTTCATAAAGTTCAAAACTGTGCATGCTATATGAAATAAACATCCTTAGTTTATTTTATTTTTCAGAAGTTATTAGAATTTGCCACAAAGATATATCATTAGTAAATAAAAACATGTAGACTAAACATTTCTTAAGACAAGAACTGTCAAGAAGGTCATATATTCTGTTTTGCATGTATTTCTGCTTTGCCTTTCTTGGTGTACATCTAATAAAAGTATCACAAAACAAATACTTTTAAAATTTAAAAGATGGCAATTAAGACCGGACACAAGGGACATTAGTTATGCTTTGTAGGCTTGTATTTGGAGAATAGCAAAAATGATGGATGTGGTTGATAATTGTCTTTGGGACTCACATCCTTTAACCTGCAGAATTAGCCCTGTTTTCACAAATCTTCTCTGTGAATTGTGGCTATCTCCAATGTTTCCATTTATTTAAAAAGAAGAATATATGGACACTCATGATCCAATAGTTCTTGCCACATAACAGCTTCTTGGATGCTTTTAACTCAGGGATTAGCTCTTTGAATTTATTGAAGCAAAAGCAATACAAGCAAATTAGATTCAATTTTCCCCTATAAATAATGTAGAAATTATAAATTATTATGCAGCATACTCATCTATAAATGTCAAGATACATTTCTTTTCATTTTATATTCAACCATGTTGAATTAATTTTTTCCCATCAATGTTATCTTGATATGTCTCTTATAGAGTTTTGTTTTAAAACTATGCATAAATAGAGAATTTATCAAAATATATGGAAGATTTGGTTCCACATTTCCAGCCAGTGTTAGCAAAAATAAGAAAATGACAAGTTATATTCAACATAATGATTTCTAACATTTCAGCACTCTGTGCAAATGATTTCTAAGAGTTGAGCACTCTGTGCAAAACTTTGTACTGATCATTTTTATTCAGACCTTATTTAGTCCTTATGTCTATAAGGCAGATATCATTTATAGTCTTTTTGTAGATAAACTGAGACACAGATTTTTTTTTCTTTGCAAAGGCTAACAAGTGTTCGGTTGACACTGGAAGGTAAACACAATCAAATGATTTCAGAACCTGTGCGGCAGCTGCTCTGCGGTGGTACCCATGTTATTCCCAAAAGGCATGGAAAGAATTGGAAACATTCACTAGCACTTTGGGAAGCCGCTGCATGGACACATTAGGCTAAATCTTTTCCATCTTTTCCATGTGACATAAGGAGCAGAAGAGGCAGAATCTGTAAGAAGAAAGTCCACATAATTACACTGGCTCCAAAAGATCTTAGCTGTGAAGGAACCCTTTGGTTGTTAGTTCTACAATACTTAACCTTTCTGAGTCTCAGTTGTCTCATCAGCTTGGTGGAGAGAATATCTATCAGCAGATTTCTCAGCAATGACAGTAAGAGCCAGATGGCAATAGAATAATATTTTTAAGATACTGAGAGAAAATAATTTTAAATGTAAAATATATAAGTATTATGTGGCAATATTCTACTATGAAAAAAGAAGATAGAAATAGAAAATGACGATCAACCAAACATCCAACAAAGAAGGAAACTAAAATATTGTTGTAAACTCACAGTTACTCAAAAGTTTTTAGTAGCAGGTTCTTGTTGAAGAAACACATTTCACAAAAAAAAAAGTTGAGGACTTAAGGAAGGGAGAGTATACAGGTAGAAATGGTGCACAAAAATTTTAAAACTGGGGTGGGAGCAAATATAAGCAGCAGAGACTATGTGAGTTTTAGCCCCATATTCGCTGAACTTAAGGACCTAGCTGGGAGCTAGACCTTAAAAAATTCATAGCGATTCTCCTGGGGAGAAAATTTCTGTATAATATATAGAGATACAAGTAGCATTCTTTTTTCTCTTAGTACCATTAGTGAGATAAACTAATCTAATATATGCACTATATGCATAATTCAAAAACCCTTAAAACACTTGAACATCGACATGAATGTTTTTCCATCACCAATCTTAGCTCTTATCACTAGCTATTGACACCCCTTCTTCCACAATTTCTTATTTTGCTAGTAGTTTTTCAAATATACTACATGGTTCATTTCAGTCTTTACTCATATATGTGGGATTAATCTATACTTTTACCTACTTAATTTCTTTTTCTTCTTTCTTTCTTCTTCTCTTTCTTCTTTTTTTTTTTAAAGAGATTTTTGCTATAGTGTATGTTCACTCCCCAGAGAAGCAGAGAGAGACAAAGAGACAGAAAGTGAGACATTACCAGAGAAATCACCCCCAGGGGGATGGCCATGCTGCAATCCCTTCTCTTCCTTTCCCTTTTCATGATTTTGACCATGCCTACACACATGCCTGGCATGAGTTTCAGGCCTCCAGGTCTGGGACTAGAACCATGGTCAACCATGTGGGAGTCTAGCATTATGTCATCTTCTCGTCCCATACTGGAATACTTTCTATAAACACCAATGTTGAGGACCTAACCCAGATTAAATCAGAATTTTGGATGGGACAAAGTCTGGGTAATTTTCAATTACCTAGGTAATTCCAATAGACATCTAGGGTTGAAGAACATTGATTCAGGGTAGAAGATACTGAGACATAATCTGCAACTCTTGGAGGTGTTAAAAGTCAGCTTTTCTTCCCTCCCTTCATTTTAGCTTAAAAGTTCACATATCATGCACAGGTGATAGGAAACTGTCCTCAGGAATCCTGAACACGCTCAGTCATGTATTTGGTAGAAAATGTACTGTTTAGAACCACTTATTCAATCAATATTTGCTAAAGGCTTATTCTATCCCATCAACTATTTTTGTGTAGCGAAATTAGGGGAAGCCAGACCTGACCCATGCTCTCAGTGAAGACAGTCTGCAAGGGAAATAGCCAGTAAAATTTTCAATGACAATAAAGTTACTAGGTGGCTCAGATGCTGTGACCAGCAGTAACACATATGCTGTGAAAATGTCACACAAAACAAAAATCATATGGTCAATTCACAGGACAGCTTGGAGACACACTGGGTGCTGTGAACAGGTGTCCAAGATCCTGAGGAGTTGATGGGCCAGGGAAAGGGAATTGCAGCGTGATGACACTCTGACTCTCTCTTCTCTTTTGAGCATGCACATAGGCTTTGTCCCCAAACCAAAGTTACTTAGTACTTCTCAAAATGTAGTAAGACAACTGTCATTTTCACATACATCTGTGTTAGTGTCATTGTCCAGAGTAAGACTCAGGAGGCATCATTTCAAAAGAAAAGGAAAGTTTATTGAGAGAAAGAGCTCCTGTGGGTCTGAAACCAGATATGCCTCAGCCCCTCCCCCTCTGCCAGAAGGGAAAGGGTTTCAATCAAACTATTTGGGGATAATGGATGTGTGACTGATTTGCAGGGGAGATAGGCATGGTGGGATAAGCATACGTAAAACATTTGATGGATCTTTTTGATCCATCTCTAGCAAGTAGGACCTCCCAGTACTTGCTTTAGGCCTTTATCTGCTACTTCCTGGATCAGTGTGACTTTGTAGTAGGAGCACCTGGAGTGTGGACTCTTACCAAGACCAATTATCCAGAAGTTCAGCTTTGGTTCTTGTCAGTCCTGGAGCGATACCAAATGGTGCTCAGAAGAGTTTTACTGTATGGGACCATCTAGTTAGATTCTTGAAAACCTAGAGTTTAAACAGGCCTTGTGAAATAAATTAGATTCTCATGGAAAGAATAAATGAAAGATCAACTAGTTTTTCTCTCTCTGATATTTCTTATTGTTCTAGAGATCTATCTCTTCTTTTAGAAGTTTTAGGAGGAAGAGTTATTGACTTACATTTTTATAACTATCCCTAAAACTATGTACAAAGAAATTCTATAATAATAGTTAACTTGGAGACAAGGTGAGAGAGACTTCACTATATAGCTTCCATACTACTGTCAAAAAGTATCTACCCAAAGGATAGGAAAATGCTCAGCTGAAAAAACACTTGCACTCCATGTTTACTGCAGCATGATTCACAATTGCTAAGACCTGGAACCAAGCCAAATATTTGTGAACAGATGGATGGATTGAAAAAGTGTGGCACATATACATTACAAGATACTACTCAGCCATAAGTAAGTAAATAAATGATCCTGGCATCTGATAGAAAGTAGACAAATATGGAAGATTTACTGCTAAGCGAAGCAAGCCAGACTATGAAAGCTCTAGAGGCATTGTATGTCTCAATATATACTGAATTTCAGCACTCTGTGTCAGAAACTGAAAGGTTGAAGGTACAAAATCATGGAAAGCAATGGCGATACTAGAGATAGGGTAGGAGGAGGGTAGAAAATGGGTGAGGGTGAGAGGGAGGGAATGAAGGGAAAAAGAAAGAAGCAAAACATTTAAGGGACACAAAAATGGAAAATTATCTGGTGATGATGGTAATTTCTTCAAACCAAGATGGGAAAATTCATTTGGTATGCTGTAATGATACACAGTAATTGATTGTAAAAAGTTTTTTAAGTAAATATGAATAATATTCTGCATTGAGAACATCCTTAATTTGACAGTACCCTTTACTCTTCCCATACGGCCACTTGATCAATTTCCATTTACTTCTCTCATCCATGCTTTATTCAGTCAGAAGAGCAAGAAAGCTATGGAAAATAGCATGGCACTATTCTTTAGAAATGAATATAAGGTCCAACGATTATACTGTTATACAATAATTCATGCAATTTCTTGATTTGAAATAGCATAATTCGTTTCTATAGATAAATGCTATCCATTCACGATAGTGGTAAATATTTAATAGATTTTCAATATCTGGAATATATTATTATTATTATTTTGGTGCATTCTATGCTATTGGCTTTGGTTTCCCATTTTTCTTTTTACTTGAGAATTTGATTTGTGAGTACTGACATTTTTACGTATGTGAATAATAATAATAATAACTATAACAGAAGTAATTTGAAGCTCCGAGAGATTTGTTGACATTTTTCAAGCCAGTTAGGCTTAGCACAGTTAATATTCAAATCTATAAACCACACTTTCTATTCTCCTAATGACAAATAGAATTGGTATAATTAACTTAATGATCAAATTTGTAGCTCCTTCAACCATCTGTAAATGAGCCACAAACCCAGAAATGAGCCCCTAGTAGAGATTTATCACATTTTGCTTCACAGGGGAACCTTTCATCAACCTGCTGCTTTCAAATACTTACACGGTAACAATAGTTAAAATAGCTGTCACTTGTTAAGTCCTTATCCCTTTGTCAACAGTACACTATGCATTTCATACCCAATGTTATCTAGAAAATGACCTCTGGAGCATTCTCTGGGATGCCTGAGAAAAATGTGGCTCACAGGCTCAGGGAAAAAAACAAAAAAAAGAAAAAGAAAAAAGAAGGCTATCCCTGACTTTATCTTCTAGGGAAAAAAAGGTCCCAGTTCTTCAAAATCTCTAAGGACTGTAGCCAACTTTCCTAGCCTGTCTTGAATAGTTCATTGTCATAACAGTCTGTTTGTCCCTGAGTCTCACCATCCCACTTCCATGCTATCTCTATTTAAAACAAAACAATGGAGGAGAAACTCATCTCTGCTATAGTCATTCTGGGAAATCCTCACTGTGTGGCCAGCTGTGCACCAGACCAAACACCTCTCTAGGGATGCCCAGAGAACCTGTTCTGGTCTATGCATTCCCACTTTCAAAGCTAGTATTGCTCAATTTTTTCCATGGCATGGCACATTATCTCATTTAATCCGTACAAGGACTCAGCGATACAGTTGATATTATCATTCTCATTTACAGATGAGAAAAGTGAGCCCTACAGAAGACAGTTTATTAGTCAAGATCAAACAGCTAGCTAGAGTCAATATGTGAACCAACACTTATTAATTAATTCTTAATTTTTAACTTTCATGACAATGTTTACTTTGCTGTCATTTGTTGCTTATACATTGCCAATAGATCAATGTAAAACCAGGAGATAGGGAAATACTAAAATATCCACCATGCCATCTGTTGAAGATATTTTGATCAACTGGACTGGGAAGAAATGTTCACATATTGAAATGTTCACTTCATAAGCTAAACAATGTCATTGAATGCATATAAAAATAAATTAATTAAAAAATATCCACCATGCATAATTTTTTTTAAATTTAAATCAGTTTTATTTTAAAATGTCCAGTATTGACAACTCTTATAAAAAGTATCCAGCACAGGACACAAAACTGCTGCAAATAGCATTCTTAGGAGGAGCTGACAGACATTAGAACTTCAACTGTTCTTAGAGCCATCTAAGCTCACTGGTGAACTCTGCTTCCATGTACTCCTGCTAAGCTCACCACCAGCTCAATCCCTGTCTCAGTCCATCAGCTTCAGTTCACATTGCCACCTTTACATATCAGAAACAGAAGACAACACACACCATACAGCATTTACAGCAATTGGCTGAAGGGTAGAGGAAATACAAGTATCATTTCGCATTCAACTAACATGGATTATCTAGAACGAAACACACTGAAGTCTTCTAACAGAAGTGGATGTCCTTGGAATACAAAAATACATTATTTGCTATCATTGCTCTCTGCACACTCTCTCACAAAAGCCACAGGATTAAGAGAGACATCTCATCAAGTTTAAAAATATCCATTATGCACCATCAAGTCTCTGCACATGCTCTTTCTTTTTCTCGTTCATGCTAGCCTTTCATGCTTTGGCACCACCATTAATCCCACACAAGGTTTCAGAAGTTTAAAGTCTTCTAGTTCTCTATCACAGCCTTGTGTTCAAAGTGTTGGTACAACTCCATGAAATAAAGAGTAGCTATAAAGATGGGACACCCGCCGTCAAAGCCTGGGCCTATGCAGCATGATGATGAATTCATGGATGAGAAAGCATGTAGACAAAAGTATTCCTGTGGCAGAATATTTACAGCAATACTTTCAATGTAGTGCTTCTTCCAGAAGTATTTCAAATGAAATGAGTTTTCTCAGAGATTAAGTGAAACTGCAAATTTTACTTTTGTATATGAGGGGAGACAAGTGTTAAAACAAAAACAAAAGAACCAACACTGTGACACCATGATTTCCCGAAAAGAGACTTTCCAAAGGAGAAAAGTACAATGGTGGGGTTCAAATTAAGATGAAGAGAAAAGAACGTAGTTCTAATTACTGGTTTTCATTTTGAATACGCCAAGGATTCACTTGACAAGTCCAGGGATGAAATACTATAGGAGAAACCTTTTGCTTTCAATTGTAGTATCTTGGTTTAACAATCAGGTAAACAGCAGTTCACTTTCAACCACTCAATATTTCAACCCTTTATGCAACAACATTTATACAGTTTCTTTAGCTCTTCCTCTTTTTCAAAAGAAAAATTTCAAAGATACTGCTGAATATGCTCCACACTGAACAAACCAATTTTGAGACTTCAGTACATATGTATTAGTACATATGTGTTTTACAATATACTTGCCATGAGTTTAGATAAATTTGAATTTCCCCCATTCTACACTAACCAACCATAACCCACTGTCTACAGTCTCCAGTATAAATCATTTGAGATGGAAATATATATGTCACACATTTATATAATGCTAGCTCTTTCAGACACACTCATTTGGTCTTCATAAACTTTAAAAAAATACACTTAAAAATCTGTCACAAATCTTCTAACAGGTCTGGATTGTAACTGGAATCTTATAGTCGGCTCATTAGACTTCTCTCTGTGTCTTGACATGTTTATCTTTCTTGTTATGTGGGTCGTCAGTAAATTTCCCTAGAATCATGAATTACTGCTTTTCTAGATTTACCTCAGACTACTTTACATTATAGCGTTTAATGTTCTATCCCCAAAGATATCGCTTCCCTTGTCCATTACAAAACAGTTTTCCATATACAGTCCTCATGGAATCTGCCAGCATTCTCTTATCCCTTGAAACCTTGCTCTTGCTTGACAAAATTGTATCATAAGAGTCTGTGTTTCTGTAAATTCACTTGCTCAACCTCTTAATTTTTAAATTACTCAATTTAATTTTTTATGAGAGAGATATAGAAACAGTGCTCTGAATAGGTTCTTGATGCCACATTCTACTCCCAGACTCAGCCAGCCCCACATCATAGACACACACACATGCTTGGAGAACTCAGGGAGGTCACCGGACCTGAAACTGGAACCTTCTCACGTAGGTCTGCCTCATGAAGCATCCCATTTTACTGCTGTGTCACCACCCAGCATCCACACACTTTATTGTTGTTTTATGTGGAGGTTAAATTCAACTCTTGAGATAGTAGTCCTTGGTACTTTTGCAAAGAATTTTCTTGAATATTGAATATGTTTTAGAGCATTGTGTTTCTTAATAATTTTTAATCGTATAGATTAATAAGGTTGTTTAATCATAGGAAATAAGCCATATTCATGAAAATCTCCAACCGTATATTAAAAAGATTGCACATGTAGAAGATATTCCTTTTTTCTTAAGGTATCACAATATCCAATCTCATATTGTGATACTGAACAATGAAGAAGTACTATTTTACTTATTGGAAATCTCACAGTAATTATCAGTTCCCCAAAATATTAGCAACTTCATTTGCAACTTAATTGCTACCTGAGAAAACTCAGCCACCTGCTTTCAAAATCACTTCCAACTAAATTTGAAAGAAAAGAAAAAAGGTCATGCTCATCACATTTGTTAGGTCATATATATTTAGAAATGACACAAATAATGGTGTAGAAGGATTCTCTTCACAAATAATGCAAAAGATTCTAACTGTTCGATTTTAGCCACAGTCTAGGTAATTATAGGTATCAGATTGAAATTTATTTATTAGTATCTGTACTTTATACATTAATTTACTTATTAAAATATATCCTCTTGTTAAATAAAAAAGACTATCCTGGTAGAAAACTAGCCCATGGAATAAGAACATAACAGCAACAACAAAAAAATGAGATTTCAAAGAATGCATTTCTTTGATATGTGTCTAAAACAGCAACCTTAAACATAAAATAGTCATCGGAGACACCTTTTCATCTGAATTGAACACAGACAAGGCATATCATAGAATAATGATAATGACTGACTACAATCACTTGTAGTTTGCTGATGAATTCTGGGGCTTTCTCAGAGTGTGTGTTAGCCTTTTAATTCTAACGGGAGTCTTTATGAAGACTCATCTTCCTCATTTGTACAATAGAAATATTAATCCCTACGAGTTGAAGATTAAACAGCAAATGAAAAGTATGCAGCACAAAGTCAGTCTTATAGCAATACATAAACCAAAGTTTTCTTTCATAATTAACCAGTGCATGTTTCTAACTAGAACTTGAACTATTTTGTTCTTGTTAAGTTTCACCATTTTCTTTAGTTTGGTTCAAATATTTTTGTTTAAAGTTCAAATGTCTTCTCAAGATAAATGTAAGCTCCAACTTATTAAGGTGTGTGCCTTTTGTAAGTATTCCATAATTTCTTTCTTTCTTTTTGAAAGAATTATTTTTTTTATCTGTATTTATTTTTAATTTGACCAGAGAGGAACAGAGCATGAAAGAGAGAGAAAGTGAGAAAGTAAACCGCCAGGTCTTGGACTCAAACCTTGGTTGGCCCTGTGGGAGTTCAGTGCTCTTAACCACTACACCACCTGCCAACAACTCCATAATTTCTTTCAATGTTTGTAGTTATAAATATCTAAATATATATGAGTATGTGTGAAAATATTTATGTATTACTTTATAGTCATAAGCAGAAAAGTAATTTAGTCTTTACCTTAAAATAACATCAAAGTAAATTTTAGATAAACTAAAGTTGTAAATGAGAATAGAGAAATGATACGATGATATGAAGAAAACATAAGAAAATATGTATAAAATACTGGAGTTAAGAATAAAAAATTAAATATGACTGTGGGAGAAAATTTCTAAGGGAAAATTTGATACATATGACTACAGAAAAACTGAAATCAGATTATCTAATATTAAAGCCTGTCATAATCAAAAAATAAAATACAAACAACAAACTATAAAACTATTTTCAACACTTGGCAGAATTAAAAACTTAATATTGATGGCATTAAGTTAAAAACTTAATATTTATTTGTAAATAAATGAAAGATGACAACATTAGCTAGAACAAAATAAAATTATCAAGCCATAAAAGAAGAAACAAAAGTGAATAACAATTGCAAAAAAGAAATATAAATTTTTCAACTTCTTCAGAACAAGAAAACAAAACTAAGCCAGATACAATTAAAAAAATTCTTCAGTATGTCATGTTGGAAAGACATAAAAAAGCTTTAAAATATCCTTTGTTGGCAATCATAAGGCACTTGGCGTACACTACTGAATGAAGTATAGATGATAAGGTTTTTGTACGATACTTAAAAATACTGTTTTAAATTTCTATTTCTGAAGTGCAAACATTTCTAAAAATAAACCCTAAGAAAATAAATTTTCATAGTTATATGTATAAAATTGTATATGAAGGCATGATTTAAAACAGCAAAAATTAGAACAAAAGTTAACTATAAGTTTAGGATTTTTAGGCAAATTTTGATATAATGCTTTCATGAAAAACTATTTAACCATTAACAATAATGATGTAGATATATTTATAATGCATAGATTATTGTTATTGTCATAATTTTTGTTTGAAGAGGTTTTGCCTTAGGGAGTGCTTGGCCAGAAAGAGAGAGAGAGAAAGAGAGGGAAGCTGCTATTGGCTTATATTTGTAAGGTGTTTTCTATAAAATGTGTAAATATACATATAGGCATAATTAGAAGATTACCCAGCAAAGACATGAGGTAGAGATTTATTTTGTGGATAACAGTCTATTCCAGTTTTTCTTCAAAATAATGATTTCTTGTGTAATTACGTACTTTTCCAAAAAAAGAATATATGGAATTGTGCCAGAAAAATAATTTTTCAAATAAATATTGAATAATATGAATAGTCCTTAATAACTTATTATCCTCCTATGTATGAGGATCAGAAAGCTCTTTATTATTTTGAACTTCGAACTTGAATGTCATGATTAGAATCAGATGGATTGGCCTTGGTAGAATCTATTCCTGCAAGTCTGTCATTAAAACTTACCATTTTTAATTCCCAAATTTTACGTCTACTACTTCGCTGACGAAATTTGTTAATTCACACAATTACTGATTTGAAGAGTACATTACTATTGTGTAGGAAGCTAAAAGATATACAACGTACAATTCTATTTGATCAATGTTCTGTAATTTCTCTGGGTGGAGAAGTGCCTAACTTTATGCAAGACCATGAATGTTAAAAAGTTGTCATAGTTCAATTTGATTTCAAAGGGCACTATCAAGTATTTAAATGTATACATTAAATGGTATATTCAGAGTATTTTTGAGCTATATATAAAACCGGTATCTCCAAATATCCAATATTCTTTTGTTTTCTTTCAATTACTATGCAGAAAAAAATGAAGGTTTGAGGCAAAGCATTTTATTATCAGTAAGAATGTTATAATCAGCTCTTGGTTCAATATAAACTCATAATCAAAACAAAATGAGAACAGAGTGAAACATAAAGAAGCAAATGCTATCCCTACCTGTGAATTCTGTATAAATTCAGATTATTTTAGAGAAACAAAATAATGCTTTTCATAATAATTGTGGTTAAAAGACATCATTGCCAGTTGGAATTAAATTGAGATAATGCTGTGATTTTTTTCTTTAATAAGATCCATTAAAAAGTAAGAATTTTTCTCCAATAATATGAATAATGTCACGTTTAGTTTTATAAAGTAGTAAAGTCATACTGCTAGTATTGACACACATCTCATCCAAAGACAAATGATCAAGAATAACTTGTTATTTTCCAATTCAAATAGTGAGAAAGAAATTATGACAATAGTTGCTGTACATATATTTATATTTTATATTCAGTCATCAGTGTTTATTTTCTGCACAGTATGTGAAACCTTTAGTTTCATTGATATCTATTATCAGTGGATATATTTTAGCATGTGACACAGGTTCACAAATATATGACACAATTATTAATGTTAAACATAATCAATTAAGGAAGATGGACTTGCTACCACATAAATTACAAAAGAGGATGAGGGACCAGGAGATGGCATACGGTTATGCCAAGTGATTCTCACATGGCTGACTGCAGTTCAAGTCCTGGACCTAGAAGCTTGAAACTCAAGCTGGGTGCATGTGATGTGTGCCCAAAATCCTGAGAGGAGAATAGAAGAGAGAGGATTGCAGTGTGGCCGTCCTCCCTATGAGGTGACTTTTCACTTTCTCTCTCTTTGTGTTTCTCTGCTTCTCTGGCAAGTGCATGTGCCCTATAGCAAAAATAAATAAATAAATAAATAAATAAATAAATAAATAAATAAATAAATAAATAAATAAATAAAAGAAAGGCAAAAAGAAAAAAGGGTGAATTAGAGCTTTAGAAGTAAAGCTGAATGACTTATTTGCATTGCTTGCTTTTCCTTTTCCTAATTGTTTGGTCCAGTGGTTTTCAATCTTTAACATGCAGCAGAACACCTCTGAATATTTGTTTCATTAGAGGTCATTGGTACTCACTCTTAGAGTGTGTGATTCAATTGATGGCAAAAGTCAAGAATTGCACTGGTTACAAGTTTTCAGGTGATGCCATTGGTGCTATTCTGAGTTCACACTTTGAGAACTTTGATGGAGTCTTTTAATGCAACCTTGAGTGATAACTACTACATTATATACTTTATAATACAACTATACCCAAACTATCTATATAGAATAGCGATAAATCTTAACTTTAATCTTTTACTTCTCTTTTGTTTCCCCCTTCAAAGCGCTAATATTACATTTTTTAAAATATTTACTTAATTTTATTTATTATTATTATTTTAATTTGCTATAGGGCACATGAACTCACCAGAGACAGACAGAGAGAAAGAAAGCGAGAGAGAAAGGGAAAGTGAAAAAACGAGATCCTGGCCTCAAACTGCTCTCAGCCATGTGAGAGTCCAGCGTCTAACCATCATACCACCTGCTGGCCCCACTAATATTAAATTTTAACATATTAGGATGATATATGAAAAACTATTCCAATTTCTCTGCCTTCCTTCTTATGATTTACAGACAAGCTTAGGGAAATTCATTCAAATTGATAGATAACTAAAACTCTAAACTGTTTTTTCATCTAACAGATTTTAATCAGCTTCTACAATAGTAACATCATTTTTAGTAAAGTAGCCAATTTTCTTAGCAAGAGTTGATTTAAAAGAAAGAGAAAATGAATGCCAATTAAATAAAATCATGCTCTTAGGCATATTTTAAAACTTTATCATGAATCACATTGTCATTTTTTTCCAGATAATCATAAAGATTTCTTCAAACAATAGATTTAGAGAGACGTAAGAGAGTTAATAGTCTAGGACAAGTTTTTTCCAATAAAACTTCTAATCTCCTTAAACTTTAAATTAATTATTCATTAAAAACTTTTCTTCTGTTGATGTGCTTATAGGTTTCTTGACTGCAGTTAACAGAAACCCTTTGTGATTAACTTAAGAAAAAGGAAACATATGGGAAGAATGCCCCGCAGCTCTCAGAGTCTTCAAAGTGTAGACAAAATGGAAGCTCCGACCACCGGGTAGTGCACCGGCCTGTGGTTGTTGCTCCCCAGAAGTGTGCCCAGGGCTGCCAGACTTTGACCACTTCATAGCTGTGTTAGTACTCTCTGACTATCTACTACAGTTCTGCTCCTCTCTTAAAAAAAACAAGTCTAGGGAATGAATGGATCCAGTTGGTTAAGCCAGCTAAGACACAAGCACTGCAAATGCCAGTGAGTGGAAATGAAAATAGCTGAGCTTTTCATCTACTTTAGAGGGACACAGGTCTCAACTTCACCTGTATGTAATTTCTATTTAAGCCAAAATGTGTTGAGATGCCCTGTGCTCAAAATGACAAACTTCCACCCTAACAGGTGCATTAAAAGAACCATTTCTGGGACTGGAGGATGGCACAGAGGTAGCATGCGGTATTCTTCATGACTGACCCACCTGGGAAGCTTCCAAGGACACCTCAGGAGACCTCCCTGCATATCCTGCACAGGTGTGCCCATGATCCAGAACTTGGTGAGGCTGGGGATAAATCATGGTATCTACATCCTGTTGGGAGTGTTCTCTCTTTCTCTCTCTCACTTGTGGAAGAAATAAATAAAATTTAAAAACTCTTTCTTACTGTCACCTGTTTCCCTATATTCCTATCTGATCATTCACATTTCTCTTACTGTCATTTAGTTCTTCACAGATAATCAAAATTCATTTTATATTAAACATTTTGTATATAAATAAAAATATTAAATATAAACTTATTATGTAATAAAACTTTATTTGTAAGTCAAATATCATTTGATTTTAAATCATTAGAGACAGGGATTCAGGGAAGTATTACTACTTTTTAAACAAACTGAAAACCCAACCCCTGAGAGGCTATGTAACTTGTTTATATAGAAGATAGATAGATAGATAGATAGATAGATAAATAGATAGATAGATAGATAAATCAATATTGATAGATATAGATAGATATAGGCAGATTGATATAAAGTTTCTAACAGAATGAAGTTGCACATTTTGGCTTTTTTTTCTATCAAAACACACTGAAAAAATGTTTAGTTTTTAAAAGTAATCACATATTTTCTTTTTTCAGGAATGGAGTTATATCTGTCTGGATCTTTTGAATACATGTTATACAAAAAAAAAAAACTAGCACTGGCATCGAAGTGTAAATATTTATTATATTGTACAATGAGAAATCTGGAACTGAGTTTGCTTCAAGTTGCAAAATGCTCAAGGGTCGGGACCAGCAGTTAGTGTAATGGCTATGTCGCTGGACTCCCATGAAGTCAACCACAGTTCAAGTCCTGGACCTGGTGTCTTAAAACTCATGCCGGACACGTGCACGTGCATGCCCATGATCCAAGAGGAGAATAGAGGAGAAAGGATTGCAGCATGGCCATCCTTCCAGGGGGGAGGGTGACTGCTTGCTTTCTGTTTCTCTGTCTCTCTCTGTCTTTCCGGCAAGCACACGTGCCCTATGGCAAAAACCTCTCAAAAAAAAAATAATGCTCAAGAGTGTCAGGTCTTCCTCTCTTCCAACTCTCTTAGCTTCTCCTCATGGTTTCATCTACAAGCACAGCATTGACATATAAACATACCCACAGACAAGAAATCAAATATTTGTCTTGCAAACCTCTTGTATTGAGAGACCCCCCTCTCCCCATGTCACATAACCGTGATGCTCTTT
>NW_006159775.1:6298751-6324329 GCF_000334495.1 Tupaia belangeri chinensis | reverse complement strand
TTAACAACCCAATAGGACTAGGCCAGGGAATGTCTAAAACAACCACTGATAAGAGAAATAAGATTATTTAGATTGTTTAGACAGCTATGTTTAATCTTTGAGGTCAGAGATTTACTGAATATTACCTAACATAAAACTAACAAGATTCTCCTACAAAGAAAGGAATGAGGATGAAGTCATTTGATGGGCTTCCAAGATTAATGCATCAAGTGCCTTCTACAAAAAAACCATGGGCTTTGGGACCAGCAGTTAGCGTAATGGCTATGTTGCTGGACTCCCACGTAGTCGACCGCGGTTCGCATCCCAGACCCAGTGGCTTAAACTCATGCCGGGCGCGTGTGCTTGCGTGCCCAAGATCCCGAGAGGAGAATGGAGGAGAAGGGATTGTGACGTGGCCATCCCCCCTGGGAGGTGAGTTCTCTCTTTCTGTCTCTCTGTCTCTCTCTGTCTCTCTGGTGAGCGCATGCGCCCTATAGCAAAAACCTCTCCAAAAAAAAGAGAAAAAAAACAAAAACAAAAACAAAAACATAGGCTTCTATGATTGCAGATTGATACCAAACCTTAAAACATAAACTCACTGGGAAATAGGCTCACACACAAAAAAATTAAAAATGACATTCAAACTATAGCATAGAACTGAAATATTTGAAAATGTAGCATTTTAAATATTTGTCATTTCTAAATATGTTTTAAGCTAAAAACTAAATTTATAAAAGTTTCAGTTACTAAGCCATTTCTGTGAGTAGACATTGTACCTTGACCCCACATGGATATACTAATTCTCAGGGTACAGGAAGGGAGCTGAGGCTGAGTGAATTCAAATAACTTATCCCAAAGTATTTCTATGGCTAAGTGACAAATCAAGCTCTACTGAACTCCAATTTGTCTGATGCCGGATCTGGCAACAATGTTGTGGAATTTTATTGGACAGTAATGCGGATAAAGTCATAACACATTGGAGAATCTGGAGAAGTTTATATACGTGATGAGAATTACTTTTGTTTCAAGATATGGAATGTATCTCCACCTTTTAAAAGATTTTTTTTTAATAAATGCGCAGCTAATTAGGAAAGTAGCTACCTATTTTTCCATTGTGGCCTTTGTATTTTCGTTCTTGTAAAGTTGTTCAAGCCAGGAGACAATGTATTCCTGCACGTGCCATAAAATGTAGTAGGTGTCAGGTGCTCATGATCTGTGTATGACCTTGACATGGCATCTAAGTTGGCTACCAATGAATGAATATCTAGCATATTGTGTCATGCCAGACATGCTATTGATCTTTTTCAAGTTTTTGGTTTTTCTTGATTTCATTTTGTTTTAATACTGTCAGTGATCCCGTCTCATATTCAAATATATGATTAGAAAAGTTGTTATTTAATAGCTTCTTCTTTTTCAAAATAAAGCTTACTAATACTTTATTTAAATATCTAGATTGTTTTAATTGAGAAGGACACTAAAAGAGTAAGATAAAGTTTATTTTTTTAAATGTCCTTTTTTTAAAAAGAAACAAATGTCCATTTTTTATCTTCTTATGTGTGAGAATCAGTTTGAGAGGTGGGAAGTGTTGAGGGGGAACAGAGATGGGAAGTATTTATATGTTTGTTATGAAAATTACAGAAAATATATTTTTAAAATAATATGCAAGAGGAACCAGCAGTTAGCGTAATGACTATGTCGCTGGACTCCCACGTAGTCGACCATGGTTTGTGTCCTGGACCCGGTGGCTTAAAACTCACGCCAGGCACATTTGCATGCGTGCCCAAGATCCCAAGAGGAGAATGGAGGAGAAGGGATTGCGGCATGACCATCCCCTCTGGGGGGGTGATTTCTCGCTTTCTGTCTCTTTGGCTCTCTCTGTCTGGCGAGCGCACGTGCCCTAAGTGAAAACCTCTCCAAAATAATAATAATAATAATAATAATAATAAGCAGGGTTATAGTATTGTAAGCTCCAGTTATAACATAAAACAAAACCTGTGAAATCTAACGCACTAGGCTATGTCATCAAGATGAGAAAAAGAAAAAAATTAGATAAATTTTCTACCTCAGTTACTTCAGAAAAACCTGTAATAAGCAGTGAAATTCTTCTATGATTAAGCTTTGCCTTTTTCTATCATAGATAACAAAAATTTCCCTCAATTTTTACTTATCAATGAGAGAAGGTAAAATGGTAAATGAAATAGCATAAATATTCATATATATCATGTTGCTCTTAGGAAATTACATTCATCTCTTTACTAATGTGAAATGATTTATAGCATATCAAATATTTTTATTTAATCGAAAATGATCACTTGGGGCTCGTTTTTGTTTGCTATGCATGCATGTTGTATGGATTGCTTTTCCCCTTCCTACCATTTGGAAAATTCTGACCTTTGGGCCTATTTTCTAATTTCTATTTTTGCAAAACACAGTCAAGGAAAAAGTACCATTCATGGATTCATGTTCAAATGCAATCAGTTTACAAGTAGAAAACTAATTACAATTACAATTACAAATAGTTAACATTTTTTCTTCAATGTGTAAAAGAACTAGCAAGGAGGTAGAGACAGATGATGCTTCTTCAGTCTGATAGGCAAAAGACATTTATCTATGCAATGAACATTTATTGAGTGAATTCTAAATGTTGGAAAATAAAGTCTTCATTGTTTAAGATGCTGTCAAGCAACTTTAAAAGGTTTGAAAGCAGTCAAAGAACTAATTATCACATTTGAACAGAGATTGTAACATTGTGCCCATTCTTGATCTGTTCAAGTCCACCTTGACTTGGTACCAATAGAATTCACCAACTATATTATCTTAGCCTTAGAATATTGAATGTGTACCTGAATCCTTAAGACCTCACTAACAATTTTATTTTCTCAGAAACCAGAATTGGATGACTCAGCCACTCCTGTTTAATAAATAGGTTGGGATGAAGAGAATTATTCATGGGGGATGGAAGAAGGAGTAAAGACGGTCAACATAGAGTTAGTAATAATGTTATTAGCAATTTTCTTTCTTACTAAGCTATAAATTAGTGTGAAAGATTGTAAAAATCCACCATTATGATGTAGACATGTCAGTTTCTTCATTGTAATTGTATTCATTTTTTAGTGCATGCACACTTAGAAATGGTTGTGGTCACATATCTTGATTCCTAATAATTTTTTTGCTTTAATTTCTGTAATTCATAAAGACTAGTTTTCTCCTTATCTTTTGTTTATATATATATATCTGTTTTCTATAACTTTATTGTCAAATTGTCCTTTCTCTAAATTTTAGTAATGTCTTCTATAAACAGAATATGTCCCATTAACAAGAAGCAACTCAAATTGAATCAAAGATTTAAATATAAAGCCTCAAACTATAAAACTACTGGTATAAAATAGGGAAACTCTGGGAGATATTGGGGTAGGAAAGGTTTCTTAAATAAGACTCCTAAATAGAAGGCAATAATCTCCAAAATAGACAATTGTTAACACAGTTAGCCAAAAAGCTTCTTCACAGTGAAGAAAACAATTAGAGTGAAAAAAAAAAAATAACCCTCAGAATGGGAGAAAAATATTTGCACATCATTCCTCAGACAAGGAAGGAATTGACAACCAGAGTATATAGGAACTCAAGCAGCTCACCTATTAAAAAAATGAGTAATCAGGGACCAGCAGTTAGTGTAATGGCTATGTTGCTGGACTCCCATGTAGTTGACTGCAGTTTGAGTCCCAGACCCGGTGGCTTAAATTCACCACTCATTGTACATATTTTTAGGGTACATTATTTTTAATAGTTATTTTTATTTATTTATGTATTTTTAAAATTTATTTATTTTACAGTCATTTACTGTATATCATTGCATCGCACAAAATGAGTTTTCCCATCCAGAATATACTATATATTGACCCAATCAAGGATATTTCCATACATATCACTATCAACAAATAATTTTCCATTTCTTGTTTCTTAAATGTTTTGCTTGTCTTTTTCTTTTTTTATCCCCTTGATTCCCTTCCTCTCACGCTCTGCCATTTCCCAGCCTTCTCCCACACTATCTCTGGTATCTTCAGTTGCTTTCCATACCTTTTATTCCCCACATTTTATCGATTCACAAAAGATATTAATCTAAATACTTTTAATTGCAAGTGCAGCTGATATAAACATATCGAGGAACATGTGTTTGACTTTAGGCATAAAACTCAGTGAGTAGAATAAACATACTATAAAGTAGCACCTACCTGAGGCTATATAGATCACTGTAGTCATTAGATGGACTTTTTTTTTTTTATTTCAAGAATAGCAGTTTTAGTTTTAATAAATCAAAATTAAAAAATGTTAAGAAAATTTTTCTTAAGACTTAGAGTCAGGAAAAATGTTAGGATTCTGTTCAAACAGTAGGTAGATACTAAAAACTCAAAAATAGATATGAACAATGCTAAAATATAGTCATAAGTGCACTATAATTTTCTTCTGAAACATTTTTTTCTTTATTCTCCCTTTTACCAAAACTAACTTATTTGCACAAAAGTAAATTTAACCTAATTTCATCTGTTATTTTCACAAATTTCCATAAGAATACTAATTGATTTCATTGGCTCTGCTGGAACCTTTTTATAAAGAACTTCAGATTAGACTCTTTTAAAAGCCTCCCAAGGCTATGGAGCCAAGTCAGGAATTTTCCATCTGACTGTGCCTTTTAGTATCTGTAGTTGAAAGTTTTTTTAATCCTGTAGGGAAGTGACATTACTTATCTACCAGGTAGAACTGCTTATGGTACCAAGCAATCTTTAGTAGAGCTTTTGTTGGCTTTCCTGGGATCTACCTTAGTTCCTTAGCTTTCTGATAGTATCTTCAGAAGTGACATACCAGTGAAAATCCTGGTAGTAACCAGGATTTTCAATTTCTGATGCAAGGCAACAGATATAATTGAACTTATGCAAATAACCTTTCTGCTACAAAATAAGAATACTCACAAATATTTTCCAATACCAGAGGGGTCAGGAAGGGAGAAAAGTTTGTTTTTATTTAAAAAAAAAAAAAAAAAAAAAAAAAAAAAAAGAACAAATTTCTGAACCTATCAACAGCTAAAAAAAAAAGACAAACAGAGAGACAGACAGACAGGGACAAAGAGAGGACAGAGGTCACCCTACCATGTCTGAACCATATCTGAGTATTTCCGGAGTATAAAAATTGGAGTTTAGAGCATAGCTTCCCTGAACAGGCCAGGACAAACCTCAGCTTTAAAATGGCTTCTTATCTGAATATTTTGGAAGTCTAAAAGTTGGAGATTAGAGCATAGCTTCTGCTTGCATTGTTTCTGATGAGAAGTTCACTGTTAGCCTGATGAGACAGATTTTGTAAGAAACTTGATGTTTCTCTCTTGCCAATTTTAGAATCTTGTCTTTGTGGTTTTGGTCAATCTGGCTATGATGTGCCTCGTAGATCTTCTTTTATTGATTCTATTTAGGGTTCTTTGTATTTCTTGGGTCTGGATATTTGAATGCCTCTCTAGGTTTGGAAAGTTTTCTTCCAGGATTTCATGGAATAGATTATCAATGCCCTTACTGGTTTCTTCACCTTCTGGGATACCAATTATCTAGACATGGTGTTTAATGGTATTCAACATTTCTCGTATATTATTTTCATTTTAGGGAGTTATTTTCTCAGTCTTTTAAGTTATTTTTTCTAGGTCAGAGGTTTTGTCTTCTACATATGAGATTCAGTCTTCTGTATGATCTAATCTGCTTTTGATACTTTTGAGGGAGGTTTTGATTACAGTCTATTACAGTCTATCGCTAACAGTTTAATTTTATCTTTTTAAAGTGTGTGTACAGTGTGTAATAATCAAGGTTATAAACCTATTTCTCATCTTTCATGTTAAACATTACATCATATACATTCAATTTTCAATCTACTCATTTTTTCAAGCAATACGTATTAAATTGTCAGTGACAAATTTTACTCTGCTGTGATACATCTTCCTATAACCTAATTCACTTGTTTATATGCATTTTTGTGACTACAAGTCATTTTTTCCAACCCCCTCACTCAATCATAGTGCAGCTTCTACTATCTATACTTACTTTTTCTACTTTTATGCTATTAAATCCTTTAGCTTTTCCTAAAGAATGAGACCATTCAGTATATGTTAAATGGGGATACACAAACGTGTGTGTGTGTGTGTGTGTGTGTGTGTGTATTCAAGCCACTAGGGCAAAGATTTGAAATCTAGCTTTCTTTGTATTTATTATTCTATAATTTCACTTGTATGTGTATTTATTATTATTCATGAAATTTATGCATCTAAAGATTATTCATTAATAATCTCTGAGTATTCTCTTTGTTTTTTTTTGTTTTATTTTTCTGAAATTTCTTATCATTATGTTTATCCTTTTCATCCTAGTTTTTCCAGGTTTATTAGCAGACTTAAAGATTGTACATATTAAAATGTACAATGTTATGTTTCATTATCCATGTACATTGTGAAATGATTACCACAATCAAACTAATTAACATATACATCACCTCACATAATTGTGTGTGTGTGTTTAATAAGAGCATTGGTTTTGTTCCCCTCATTTCTATTGATGATGTAGTAGTTTAGAGATCAAAACTTTATGTGTTGTCCTAGTCTCATTTTCCACAATGTAAAGTGTAGGGTGTCATAACTTTTCTCTACCATGAATTGTCTGAAAAATCAGCTCCTAGACAAATATTTCATTCTCCTCAGGGTGACCACAGTTCCAGTTTAACTCTTTGCTGCATGTCTCATAAGATTTTTTTTTCTCTCTTTCATTGCATTTTGTAATATCCTTTTTCATTTATAAAAGCAAAAAAATGTGTCTAAAAGCATCCTTTTAATAGTTCATTCCAGATTTATCAGTTTTATATATAGAAAATGCTCAGATTTTTACTATGCTCATTTGCCAGTCAAAACATTAGTAATACAAACTGTACCCTGTGAGAGTGAGAAGCTAGGGCAAATATTCAGATCATTTCTAGCTGAAGCAACATTATCTTCTAGATTTGAATAAACCTATATTGAGAGATCAATGTTAGACAATGGTTCACTTTTTATTTCATTTTTTTATGTAGTGTGGATAATAGTTTTTGCCAAATATCTTTATGTTTATTTGAAAATGAGGACATAGTTTTTTTTAAATATTACCGTCCGTGATTTCAGTAACAATAAGCCATAATGAGATGAGATATCATGGAGAGTTTATATTTTTCAAAACATAAATGTAACAGTTCATTTAGCAATGTGCTTTAAAATGAGATCATAAATCATTAAAATTGAATAACAGTTGTCAGGAGAAATAAAAAATGTGTATTTTGTGATATGCTCTTTTTTTCTCTCAAATGTTTACAGAAGAGTCACAGTTTTAGCAATTTTTAATAAACTACAAATGATTAGGACCTTTCTAAAAGGAAAACATTTATTATATGAAACATGTGAAAATAAGTGCCTTTCTCTCTACTATGTATATGGGAGAGATTTAAAATGATTTTTGATATGGCAAGTCCTGAGAAAAATAATTCAAATTCTGAACAGTCCAAACCAAAGAGAGTTTCCACTGAAGAAGAGAGACACAAACTTGACTTTAAAAAAAAAAAAAAGAATTACTTGAACTTTATTTATTTTAATTAGGCCAGAGAGGGACAGAGAGAGAGAGAAAGTGAGAAAGCAAGTCACCAGGCCCAGGACTCGAACCACAGTCGGTCATGTGGGCACCCTTAAACACCATGCCACCTGTTGGCCCCACAAACTTGACTTCTAAACCAAAGAAACAAACAAAAAAATCTTGCTTTATTGTCTTTTAATTTAAGAAAAAAAGTTATGCCCACACTTTTTAAAAATATTGTTTTCAGGAACAGTGAAGGGCTCTGGACTCCCACATGGCCAATTGCACTACTAGTCCCAGACCTGGCATCTTGTTTTCATGCTTTTTCTCTCTCTTGCTTTCACTCTGCCCCTCTCTGGTCAAATTAAAATACATAAAGTTAAAAAAATAATTCTTATAAAAAAATTGTTTCCCCCCAAGGGTGGTTACAAGCTCTTATGCTTTCTTAAATATTATAGCTCATCTATACAGAAGAAAAAGAAGCTCAGGTCTTTAAGAACTGTGAAATCACCATATAATTACATAATCATAATCAAAAAGTAAAAGTCTTTAAAGTCAATAAATTTTCCATCATTCTGAAATTTCTCTATCAATTTAGATTGTCCAGATACTCTTTTCCAACCTCAAAAAAAAAGATTTGCACAAAAAATAAATAATAATAAGCCTCAATGTCTTTGGTTTAGAATTATTTTGAAATCTGAAAATTCAGATATTTATCTTGACCAAGTATATAAGATATAATTTAGAAAGTGTATTTTCCTGATGCCATCCCAAGTTATATTTATTGTACCAAACCACACGTATTTTGTATCATTTCTAAAAGATCTTATTATGCATAATTTGATTTGGTACTCACATCTGTATGATTTAGGTGAAAAAATTATTATGCTGACATAGCTTTTAAATGGTTTAGTTTTTCACCTTTATAGATTATTTCTTAACATACTGTTACTCTAAAGACTTTGTGTTTTAAAACTCCCTTTACCAACTTCTCAATACATTCATATCTACTTTAAGTAAATATTTAGATTTTTAAATTATAATTAATGAATAACATTCAATATTTACATTATTATGAAACTACTCTGTTGAACCAAGAACATACTATGATAGTATTTCTTTCTTTCTTTTTTTTTCTTTTCTTTTTGTTAACTTGCTATAGGAGACATGTCCTCACTGGAGAAAACAGGGAGAGAAAAAGAGAAAGCACCCAAAAGAGGGGATGGTCACGCTGCAGTCCTTTCTCTTTTTCCTCTCAGAATTTTAGGCACACTAACATTTGTGGATGGCTTATTTTTCAAAACTGGCCTGGACTTTCCTTTAGTGACTCTGCAAACTCTCTCTTTTGTTGGGTTATCTGTCAGTTGGATCTCCTATGTTCCCCTCTCTTGCTTTATACCTTTATTTGAGTAGCAGATTTATCAAGAAAGTATCAGAGAAAGGGGACATGGAAGGTAAAATACTGAGACTACTGGAAATAGCTTTACCCTCCTCCTGGTTTACAAAATATACATATAGATAGATAGATAGATAGATGATAGATAGATAGATAGATAGATAGATAGATAGCTATAGATATAGATATATAGATAGATAGATAGATATAGATATATTGCAGATAGAATCATTTTCTCTCTGAAATTTGAAATCATTTCTGCATTTTTTTCTAATTTTCAATATTGTTGAAAATAGTGTTTATATTCTGCTCATACATAAAAGACTCTGAGAAACAGGCTCACCTATCCAATATCAAAGAATGGACACAGAGACACAAGATGAAGCAAGACTTCAACGGCCATCTTGTAAGATGGGGTATCTGTTGGATAGGCCCTCCTGCCTGATTACAACAAGCAATTTATTCCCTAGTGTGTGAGTCCCTCCTCCAGTTCCTCATTGGATGAGTTCTATGGCGTATTACAGTCTTTCTGGGGGTCGCCCAAGTTTTGTTATTCCTTTATAAGGCATTTATTGTTCCTTTCCCTCTCTTGTCTGACAGAAAGGCACAGGTTAAGGACAAGTCTCCTAAATAAAGGCCAGCCAAATGTTCTGAGGATTGAGAAGAACCAAGTAAAAAGGAGCAAAGGGCTCATGACCAGCCCCGATCCTGATTTTAGTCAAAGGCAATCTGTTATTTTGGGGGTTGCTTTGATCAGGAACTCTCCAGTAATATGTACTTTCTGGGGTTGTCACATCTGCAAGCTGGTCAACCAAAGCAACTTTTGTTAAGCTATTCTTTTTTTTTTTTTTTTTAAAGGTTTTTGCTATAGGACGGCTCACCAGACCAGACAGACAGAGAGAGACAGGGAGATAGAAAGCGAGAAATCACGCCCTGGGGGGATGGCCATGCCGCAATCGCTTCACCTCCATTCTCCTCTCAGGATCTTGGGCACGCACGCACACGCGCCCGGTGTGAGTTTAAGTCACTGGGTCCGGGACACGAACCGTGGTCGACTACGTGGGAGTCCAGCGACATAGCCATTATGCTAACTGCAGGTCCCTGTTAAGCTATTCTTGAAAATGAATCACTTAGGCTATTTTCTTACAAATACCCTACTGTTTTTCTTTAGAAGTTTTTAAAAATCTTTTTTCTTTTAGCCATTCTATGATTTTACCAAAATGCACATTAATACAGTCAGAAGTTGTTACTTTATTAATTTAAAAATTCTATCCTTTAGTTTTAAGGAATTTTCTCATATTATATTCAAAATATTTTAACCCTTTATTTATTTCCTTTGCTCTTCCTAAAATTTCTTTATTAGCTTAAAATATTTTTTACTTTGTTCATCCTGTCCATTTTTTCTAACTTCCAGAAAATTTCAATTTCATATACTAATACTTTTATTAATATTTTGTGACTATTATTTTTTTTATTTCCAGAGGCATTTCTTATTATATGATTTTTTTATTTCTACTAGGGTTTTTCATGAATTAAAGATCTCTTATTTTCATAAAGATGCAGTTATAATTTTTATTTTTTCTTTTTATTATCTCTTTTTTATTTTCATTTCTTCTGTTTTCTTATTTCTAATTGCTTTGATTTCTCATTTTCTTTGCTTTCATTAGATATCTTTAATCTTTAACCTTCCATTAGTTTTCAGGAGGAAAATTTTTTAAAAATACTAATTTTGATTCTGTATATTTGTTGGCTTTGGTGAACCAGAGAGTAGACTTTTGGGGGGGCCCTAGAATATAGAGATTTTTTTTTTTTTAACCTCTGGACACCATTTCTCTAGAAAGGAACCCTCTAATCCACTGCCTGGACATTTAAAGTTAGTTTCCAGCATTCTGGGAATTAAAAGAGGGAAGGGGATTTGGAGTGTCTCTATTTAGAACAGAGATTCTTATTTAAGTTTCATTTTGTTTTGTTTTCAATTCATCTCTGCACTCAACCTAGTAACACCTGGAACTTCACTCCAGGAATGAATCCCCTTTATCCTGAGGTGGTCGGGGATTAGTAATTGAATTGTTATTCTCAGTAGTTGTAGAAACCAGCATCTTTAAGTTATTTTAAAACATGCTATAATTAATTTTCCTTGTTTTCACATTGCCTCATCCTTGTCTTCTATAGATTCACATACCTCATATTCTTGACAGACTACAAGGCCCTTGGAATGAGTTGGTTTGGTTTCCTGTTGCACATACCTCTACAGACATGAATTCTATGTTTCTTTCACTATAAAGTAGCTGTCTTCATTTATTTAAGAGATTCATTAATCAACTATTATTAGCCAGGCAACATTTGAATTCAGGAATACAATAATGGGCATGAACAAAAATTTTACATATAGATAGATAGATAGATAGATAGATAGATAGATAGATTAAAGCCTGTATAGATGCCTACAGGTGTTGTGGTGGTTAAGGGCACTGCACTTCACATGACTGACTGAGGTTAGAGCCCTGAACCTGGAGTCTTTTTTTCTTTCTCTCTCTCTCTCTTCTCTCTCTCTCTCTCTCTCTCTCTCTCTCTCTCTTCCTCCTTCCCTTCTCTGGTAAAATAAAAATAAATAAATAAATAAAGCTGAATAAAATAATTCTATTTTTTTAAAGCCTGTATGTTATAAAGAAGATAAAGATAAGTAAATGACAATACAGTATGTCAGAGTGTGAGAGCATTAAGGATAAAGTTAAAGCAAGAAATGGGGAGAGTGAGGGTTGGAACAATTCAATTGCAATTTTTAATCTACATATCAAAGAAAATCTAATTGAGAAAACATAATTGAGCAAATATGAAAATCAAAAACCTAGCTAACTTTAGGAAGAATGACTAGGCACAGAAAGACCCTGAAGTACAATTGTACTGTATGACTTTGAGAAATAGCAAGAAATTCAATTTGTCTGAAGGAGAAAGAAGAAAGTGAGTAGTAGAAAAGGAAGTCAAAGTGATATTTTGAGAGAAGATACCAATATGTAGGGCTCTTTCTTTTTTTATCTCTTAGAAGGACTTTGGATTTAATGCCAGGTAAAATGAAAAACTGTTATATGGTGTTGAAGAGGGGGAACACAGTATCAAAACACATCTTTCTGACTTCAGTAGTAAGGACAGATTATGAGAAACCTATTAGGAAGCTAGTTGAGTAATTAAAGAGATAGATGATGAATCCTTGGAAAGATGCTGAGGGGCTTAGAAGCAGTGATTGGAAAAGACCATGGAGATTTGCTATTAGAGGAAACAAACATAAGTATTTTTATTCTGTTTGAACTTGAGAGTAGTGCCAACAGAATTTCCTTATATGTTCACATATTAGAAATGGATGAAAAGGAAATAATAAGACCGGCAGGTGGTATGGTGGTTAAGGTGCTAAACTTCCACATAACTGACCACAGTTCTAGTCCTGGACCTGGTGAATTGTTTTTTCACTTTCTCTCTCTGTCTCTTTCTGGTGAGTGCACATGCCCGATATAAATAATATTTGTATATGTGGTCATATGATATCATTGGAAACCATTTTAGATAAAAAAAAAGGAAAAGAAAAAAGAAAAAAAAGAAAAGAAATCAAGAACTTAGAACATAGCCCTCAGGCACACCTACCTTAAATAGCTGTAGAAAGGAGAAGAAACCATTAAATAGGGTCGGTCCTCCGGCAGAGCAGTTAAGTGCTATGTAGAGGCATCCAGATCCCAAATGGCTGACAGTGGTTCAAATCTCAGTCACACGACTTGAAAAACATGCTGTGGGCAATGAGGGTGCCCAGGATCCTTATAGGCTGACAGGATAGAGAAATGAAGGAAAAAGGATTGCAGCATAAGCAGGCCTCAGTGGCGAGTTCTCTCTCTGTAGGATGTACATACTCCTTGGCAAAAATAATAAACAAAAAAGAACCCCAAATCATTAAATAAAACAAAACTAAAGTAGCCAATGAGGTAAGAGAAATCTAAAGAAGTTGGGTGAAATCCCAGTAAAAGAAAGTGCATCAAGGAGTGATCAACTGTGTCAAATTGTGTAGAATCCTATTGGTGAGTTAAGAAAGTCAATAATTGAGTTTTACTTAGTAATTCAGTAGAATGCTATTCAGTCAAGGTAACAGAATCTAGATTTTGTGGTTTTGCTAGTAGAATGTACTAACAGGCTCTTGGGGTGTGGATACAAATGACTCAATGAAGTTAAAAGTAATGACAGGGAAGAGCTACAAGTGGAGTGCTCATTTATACCTCAGTCAAGGTTCTCAAATGAGCCTGAAGGGATGAAGGGATGAGTTACAGCACAAAATGTAAGATTTTATATGAAAGGACTTCAAAGACTTCACTGCAAAATGGAATCAAGTAGAGTTTATCTTAGTACAAGAAACAAATTGAAATCTACGCATTTTTAAAAATATATAATAGTCATATTCCTTGAACTATTTGAAGACTCCTCACATAAAAGCACAAAAAGTCGATGAGTCATCTACATGGAAAATCAAAAAGCATGCAATGAATGTTGATCGGTAGGTTGTTAGGAGGACAAGAATTTTGCAAAGTTCCCAGAATGGCTTACATTTTTAGAATGACAGCTTAAATTTTCAAAATTAAAAGCAAAGTCATCAACTATGGGTGACAAAGAGGCAGAATGTTTTGGAGAGTATGAGAAATAAAAGGGACCTATATAATAGTTATCAAGGAATGGAAGAGTGTAAAAGTTTCAGACAGTATTAAAGGCCCACTTGAGCTCCATAGTCAACCAGATTGAATACCAGAACACGTGATTCAGAGTTTAGCTCAAGGTACACTTATCGCTCCAAGCCAATGAGTAGGCATGTAATATTCCAGAGTACAGTTTTGAGCAAGAATTCTTGAAAGACACTAACTCCTCCAGTCTCAAACACTGTAGATTATTTTGGCACTTGAACTTTATTCTATTTCCAGTATAAGGGCTGCATTTAGTCCACTGCAATTTGCACTGCAGTTTTCACAGGTACTAAATAGCTGTTGAATGAATACAGGAATGGCTGTCTTTCAGTAAAATTTCAACCTTTATGAAAATGTTTTAAAATGAACTCATAGTCACCTTTTGATGCAAGCAAAGGTGAGAGAAATATTCCTACTATATAAAGTAGAAAATGAGAAGTATAGAGATTCATTTCTTTGCTACTATTCTAGTTAAAGCTAGTCAAATGTTGGAGTCAGTCAAATGTTTAACTAGCATTAAAATCTTGAATTTGGTCTATAAACCTTGTATGATCTCTAAGCTCTTTTATCAGACATTGACCATCTCTGCCCTTAAACCACATTCACTGTTCTATGTTAGCTCCTCTTCAGATTACACTCTTCACTGCCTCAATGTCTTTTTATACTGATCCCTTTGGTTGGAATATTCTTCACTCTTCTTTTTATCTATTCCACTTCAGACCTCAAGGGTACATCTCGTGATTAGTGACATAAGATGAAAGCATCCTGTGACATACTCTTATATGATCCTGTACTTCTCCTTTAGAGCATTTGTGATAGTTTATAATTTTGTTTAGATGATTGACTTTCATCTATTTTCTGCACTAGACTATAAACTACATGAACATAGAGATCAGCTCTTGAATTGTTTATATTTTCCCCATATAATCAGAACCTAATAAAGTCCCTAGTATACTGTGGGTTTTAAATTTATCGAAATAATGTATTAGCTAATACTCTACTCTGCAACCAAGGACAGTAAAATCCAATAGTCTAAAATGTTCCAGCATCTTCTGAAATGGAGAAAGGATTTTCTGTCTGGATGTTAATTTAGACAAGATAACTTCAAAAGCCTCTTCTAATCTCAGCATTTTAGCAGTATGATCTTGGCCTAATCAGTTATCCTTTCTGAGTCTTGGTTTCTGACTGTAAAGTGGATGGTTTTATCTTGATGTCTTTATCACTTCCAATTTCATGAATCTTTGATAGTATGTTATGGTATAAGCTAAAGTGAATGCAAAAAAACTGACAAAAAACTACATACAGTTTTATACAGTAGTTTACTTCCTAATAAAATGGTGTAGTAAACTTTTATTTTATTTATTTTTCCTTTTGTAAAAAAATGACATCCTATTTACTTATTCTGGAAATTGATTCTTAGTTACTTTTTAGAGGGAAATACTTATTATTTATTAGTCATGTACTTGTTCTAGAATGACATAAAAATACATCACTCAAGTTAAATTAAATTCAATGTTTTAAGATGAAAATAATACTTCAATTATATAGAGAAATATAAGAAGCCAAATAATATTTGTCTTTAGTAAATGTTGATCAGTGTAGCTTCCAAATACTTGTATATATAAATTCAGATTGTATATTTTAATATAAATTTTACAGGGAACACTAAATAACTTTGAAAGGAAGATGTGTGTTTTTATTAATAAATACTTTAAACCTTAAGTCTTTTTCAGGTACAAAATAACATCTTAAATTCAAAATATTTTAGCCTTTTTTTCTTTTTGAGAAGTTTTTGCTGTAGTGCGTCTGAACTCACCAGAAAGACAGATAGATAGAAAGTGAGAAATCACCCCCCAGAGGGGACGGCCACACCACAATCCTTTCTCCTCCATTATCCTCTTGGGATCTTGGGTACCCATGCACACGTGCCTGGCGTGAGTTGAAGCCACCGGGTCCAGGACTTGAACCGTTGTTGACTCTATGGGAGTCTAGCGATATAGCCATTACAACAACTACTAGTTCCTTAGCCTATTTTTTAAATATATGCCTTGAAAGCCACATGCAGCCTCCAATTGTTAAAATTCTACTGGTAGCATAAATTTCACGTTCTAACAATGCCCAGTGGAAACTAATGACATTCTGCTAGTCGTATCCCAAATTTTACTTTTAAGAATTTGTTTATATTTACTTTCTTAGAAATTTTACAAATTTATTTATTTTTACTTCTATGAAGAGGAGAGACCACAAAAGACAGACATCACCCTCAATAGTGTCGTGACACTGAGCTCTACTTCCAGAGTCATGGTGTTCAGGGAGGTCTCCAGGAATCTTCCTATGTGGGCTAGCTCCATTACGCATCAAATTTTTTAAAAAAAGTATTTAATCAATATTGCGGTTAATTAATATTGCAATATTTCAATTAATTACCACCATTAATATTTTTGATGACTCAAATTTGGGACAAAAGAAATAACTTGAAGTTAATTCCTTTATACTTTGGATAGGCCCTTATTAATCTTTAAGTATCTCTACTTCTATCAAAAGGTATCACAGCACTGCAATCAGTTATGATCCCAGAGACCCTCAGTGCTACTGGTTGAAACACTTTCACAAATAAAGATGTGGACCCCTGCAGTTTTTGTTGCTACTAGGTTGTCATTGCCCTTAGAGATGTTTAATGAACAAAACAAGGAAAGACAATGGAAAGCCATTTATGTTTTAGAAGAATTACTTGTTTTTCATGTGGAAAGTAGATTGGAAGAAAAGAGATAGAATAGGGAACTGCAAAATAACAAAATTTGTACAAATTTACTGCCAGTGAGGATGCAGAGAGATAAATGGATATAAAAGATTTGGAAGTTCTGTTTGGTTAACTGATTGTAGATAGTGAAGTTCCTTGACAATCAAGAATTATTTCTAGGCTTCAAACCCGTGAAACTAAGTGAATGGTAGCATCATTCACTGAACATTTTTGGGAAAAAGCAAAATGAACTCATTTTAGAACATGCATAGACAAAACATTATTATTATTATATTATTGAGGCTTGTTATAATTGAATCCCACAAATCCCATATTAGTTAGTAGTCCACTTCTCATCCCAGTGATAAATTTTTGAAGCTAGCTCCCTGACATAAGTGTATTTATTTCTACTTCAGTATTTAAGACTATGCTTCTATTTAATAATGTTCTATTAAAATCTATAATTATATAAGATTGACAGTGAACTTGTTTTTAGTGGTATAACCTATAGGCAAATACTTGTAAAATTTAAACTTATTTTCTAATCAAATATTTCATTTCCTAGGTAAAGTTGGTGTTTAGATGCTTACGTATCTATCCAATTATACTCAATTTTACCTGCTCCTTTAATATGGCTTTGATATATTTTAGATAGAGAGATGATTGCTAGTATATAAAGTAAGTCTTTATAGTTAATCATAAAGTTTAAAGAGTACAAATGTTTGTAAGTCACACAGTTACACATGAATAGAATAAAAATGTTACTAAGTTATAAGATGGCCTTAAAATAAATCAGATGGTACAAGTATTGGAATGTATACATACAGCTTTCAAATATGCACTACTATGAGAAATGCATAAAAAGAAATAATTTAAAATGTACTAGCAAATAAAAAAAACAAGACCCTGTTTTTTTATTGAAAGTGGACAAATATGAAAGATTTATTGCTGAATGAAGCAGTCAAGTTATGAAAGAGAGACATTGTATGTCACCACTTAACATATACAGTTGGTATAACTGTCCGCACTCCACAGTAGAGACTAAAATATTGGAGGGCACAAAATCATTAAAAATAATTACGGACACTGGAAAGAGTATGGAAGGAGGGTAGGAGAAGAGAAGAGGTTAAGGAAGGAAATTAGGGACAAAAATAGAGAAGTAAGACATTTGTGGGATACAGAAATGGTTTATTACCTGTTGATGATAATGTGTATTGTATTCTCAACTGGACTGGTCTGAGGTGCATTTCATATTAGATAAATTCTCTCCACAAGCTAAAGGATGTATAGCAATGGGATGTATAAAATAATAATAATAACAATAATAAGTTCGGGCAAATATCTACTTGAATTAGACTAATTAAATAAAAACCTTTTATTTTATTTTCTCTTCATATTTTCCAGACAACTGATTTAATTGTTCTCTATTAAAGCAGTTAATTAACCTTGCTAATAGGTTGATGGCCTTCTTTTATTTATCTCATTGATTTTACATATTTTCTGAAATACTAATTTAGCCATCCATTCATCCCTTAACAAACTATAGACATGAGGAATAAAAACATGTACAGGACTGAGGGAGTAGACCTCTAAAGAATGAATACAGATATGTATCAACAAATAATGATGGAAGGTGTAGAAAGAGGAGCAAGTAATAGCTTGAGAGAGTTCTGAAAGACCTACAAAATAGTTGTTGAATGATGGTTAAGGACTGGATAACTGTGACAGAGATGGTTAGTTCTCCCAGTTTCTCATTCATGGAAGTAAAAAAGAAGCTTCAAAAATGTTAAAAATTGTTGACTTTACTGGAGATGATTATCAAACTAACACCTTATTCCGAATATTGGTAAGAGGAGTTGGGCTTTGATTTTGACTTTAGAAGGAGAAATATAATACATCCCAACTGGGAGAAAAAAAAACAACAAATTCTTACAGAAGAATTTAAGCTACCAGATATAGAAAGATTCATAAATTTATGATTTTATTACCTGTAATGAAATATTAGGTTCAGAAAAGTAATCATTAATAGTCAGAAAAATCATTAGTTGAAAGACTTTTGGGGAGAAAAGCATAAACTCATCATGCTAACATATCATACCCATTGATGACTTATAAATTAAAGAAGAAAATTATACATTTTAAAAAGCAATTTGCAGTTGCTCCCTATCCAAAGCGACTGGAAAAAAAAATAGAAAAATCTACTGATAAGATTCCTGCTCTGCCTCAGTGTGAGTACAAAGCCAACAAATATTCTTCCAAATAACTATTTTAACCGTACCTAAGAAAGTCTTTATCGAATAAAGATGAGAGAGACTAGAAAAGTAAATCAACAAATTTTAAGTTACCAAAGAAAAACAATGAAAGACAACTGTCATAAAAAAACAACAGCTGTGGCATATGCCGTAAGATAATGCTGTATGAGGCTGGAGCCACATGGGAGGCCCAGGTTCTGTTCTCAGACCAAGCTATACAGGCCAGGCCAGGTAGTAAATGCACTGTAGACCTAGCTAACTGAAAAGCTGAGACAGAATCATAATTGCAGGGCTCTATCAAAATAGCTATTTCTCTCCCTCCCGCTCTCTCTTACTCTCTCTTTCTCTCTCTCTCTCAAAGAAAAAAAAATGGATGAACATTCTAGTTAAATTGTAATTAAAAAGAACAACATGCACTATCTAAAACTAGATTAGATATTGATTTAAAAGGTAAACTCATAGTTATAATACATTTTTCATTTAAATAAAAATGTATTTTGAGGGACCAGCAGATGGCATAGTGTTATGTCCCTAGACTTCCACATGACCTGCTACAGTTCAAGTCCCGGATCCAGTGGCTTGAAAATCATGTCAGGCACATGTGCGTGTGCACCCAAGATCCCGAGAGGAGGATTGAGGAGAAGGGGTTGAGATGTGGACATTGCCCCTGAGCTGTAATGTCTTCCTTTCTGTTTCTCTGTCTGTCTCTCTCTCTCTCTCTCCAGTGAGCACATGTGCCCTATGGCAAAAATGTCTAAAAACAAAAAAGAAAGAAAAGAAATTATTTTGAAGGTGACAATATGATTCTAAAAACCTTCCAAAATAATAAAGAAGTGGGTAGGCCAACATACTGTGAAAAAGTTAATATTTGAGGGTATATTTCAAATGTATTGCTATAGAACCTTAAAGAAAACATCATGGAAATGGCACCGAAATTGGTAGATACATCTATATAGCAGAACTGATAACTCACAGCAAACTCAAAAATATTTTCTGTTTATGTAAGCAGCATGTGATCCTAGTGAAAATCAAATCAATGAGTAAATTCTGAATGATTTAATAAATAGCACTGGGATCACTTCTTACATATTTAAAAAACATAGTAAGTCACACTCTTGTATGATAACATATACCCAAATATTAATAAAATGCAGATAGGTTTTGCATGCTTTCATTCAACAAAATCTACTATGGCAAACACTATTAACTAAAAATATAAATAAAATATAAACATAATTTTCCATAAAAAAATATATGAATAAAAGTTATAAAAGAGAGAAGAAATTAAACAAAATCAATAAAGAAAAATTACAAACATTGACTATATTTAAGGCAATCTTCTCAAGAAAGAGCAAGCAAACAAACAACAGAAAGAGAAAATTATAAAATGGTACAGGCTCCCAAAACTGTTACAAAGAAAATAAATATTGTAAATATATAAACCGACTAAAATGTTAATATCTTTGTTAATGTTAAGAGCTTTTAGAAACCAATAACAAATAGCTTTCTCTTTAATTCCTAATCTTTCTCTAAAATCTAAGCCCACATTTCACCTCGAATGAACTATTCACTATTCTTGGAAAAGAAAATAGCATTTAAAAACCCAGTGAACTTGGGACCAGCAAATGGTGTAATGTTTACATCGCCAGACTCCCACATAGTCAACCACGGTTTGAAACCCAGACCTGGTGGCTTAAAATTCATGCCAGGCTTGTGTGCATTCATGCCTAGAATGAAAAATGGAGGAGAGCACAATGTGGTTTGGGGGGGGTCATGATTTCTTGCTTTCTGTCCCTCTATCACTCCCTGGGAGCACATCTATCCTATAGGAAAAAAAAAAAAAAATCTCTCCAAAAAAAAGGAACTTCTTTGTATAATTTATTGCTAATATTTTATTATCTATCTTAATATCTACTAAAACCTTTCTCTTTTTCAAAAATGAATGCCTCTTTCATGTAATTCCTAGCTATCCTAAATGAAGAGGGCTCATACAGTGTGGTTGAGCCTGTCTGTTAATGTGACACAACATTTTTCAAACGGTATATTGATGAATGTCCTGCTAGCTCTATATCTGTAAAAAACTGATTCATAATCATTTTTGCGGGGTTGCTGTAGTGTGCTAATTTGATATCTAGTGAAAATAGACCACTTTTCCAAAAAGTTTTCAGGTACACATATATGCTGTTTGATTTAACATGCTTTAACTAATTTTTACCTTCTTTGTTACATTGATTAGTATATGCTTTTTTAGTAAATTTAATTCTTATTACATTAATATACAACTCATTACATAAGTTTACAATATATGCAAAAATAGTATGTAAACAAACACAAACATTTTAATGAATCTATAGTTTAATAAAGGAAGACATAAATTTATACTTTTATTATGTTCAAGTAAAACAGTGCTTATTTTTAGTAAAATAATTAGAGTGCTCATTAAACTATGTGGCGATTATATTTTATAGGTAAAAATGCCTATCACAATTTATAAAAGAAACAAATTTTCTTTTTTTTTTCTTTTTTTGGAGAGCTATTCACTATAGGGCTCGTGCGCTTGCCACACAGACAGTGAGTGAGAGAGAGACAGAAAGCGAGAAATCACCCCCCAGGGGTGATGGCCATGCCGCAATCCCTTCTCCTCCATTCTCCTCTCAGGATCTTGGGCACACACGCACACACGTCTGGCGTGAGTTTAAGCCACCGAGTCCGGGACTCGAACCACGGTCGACTACATGGGAGTCCAGTGACATAGCCAGTATGCTAACTGCTGGTCCCAATTTCTTTTTAATTTAATGACTTCCAATAGGTATTTCTGGTTTCAAGAATTATGGGCTTATGATATAATTTCTCTGTGTTTCAGAACATGTTTATATTTTACTGTATTGCAACAGAGCACAAAGTTATTCTCAAAGAAATGATTTATGTAGCATGTTATTCTAAAAATAAAGGCTGAGCGATTAAAATATACCTCAAAACTGCATACATACACAAAAAAAATCAAACTAAGAAAAAAAAAACAGGAAACGAAAGCAAATGATAAAACTGACATTTTTCTACTTCACAAAGAGGAACAGCTGCCTTTTTGTTTAGTTTATTCAATTATTCCCAATATAGGTCTCAGAATACCTGTTCTTATAAATTTTTTAATCTTTGAAAATAACCCATAACCCACTTGCTAGTTATTATACAAATTGAACTTTATTTACATTAAAGGCAGTTTTTAAGTGTTTTTGGGGGTTTTTTTTGTCATTGTTGTTGCTAATAGAGCTCACCTTTTACCTTCCGTGGAGGAAAACTATCATATATTTATAGCATTTCTAACAGTTTTGCCATTATGTTATATAGCAACATAATGATCTGGGTGGTGAGCTCATTTATCAAACTTTTTCTCAATACTTTACTCTAAGCATGCTTTTGAAATGTGCCCATCTGTTGACACTGACATTCCCCATTATCAGCCAGTGAGCTATTTTCATTCAAGATGACATAATCAATTGCAGAAGAAACTCTTACACACAGATAATAAGTTACTTCTTTCCTGGTAGAATGTGTTTTTTCTTTTTTTTTTTTTACATAACTTTAAAGTTTAAATGTAATCTAGTGGTTAATGTTCAAATTTGATTAACCTTAATTTTTTATATTCTCTTGTAGATTGTAGTTTCTAGATGTTGTCTCTGTAGTGATATTTAACATGCAAGATATTTGTGAGGGAATGACCTTGGTTTGAATCAACCCCCATGAAAGGGAGAAGAGGGCTGCAAGAGTGGACAGAGGGACAAATCTAGCCGTGATGTTAGTCTGGTCTCAGACTTGACCAAACCCAACTGACTGAGCTGATAAGAACTGGTATTAAAGTATGATACCTGCTAGGGTTGTTCCAAATAACCAGACCTTTATACCTTGAATCATCAGAGATTGCATGTGGGTGTCCTGGGAAGGACATGATTTTGAGGGAGGTGGCTCTCTGTAGGTGAGGCAATTTTAGAATGGATTGATAGCTGAAATGACACTTCGGTGACTTGCTCTCAAATCAGTCCTTGCATCAGAAATCGAACAGTCGTTTACTATGTTTATAACAGAAGTCCTTAATTCCAAATGTTATTCTTAGTTGTACTTAACCATTATCTAAAAAAAGTCATGTATTTATCATAATATCAAAATTTTCATACATAGAATTAAAGATTAGATAGTATATTATTAATACATTCAGTTCTTCCCACCATTCGCACTTCTAGTTGGGTGTGAAACACTTGAAATGGCCTTTTTTAGTCCTTATAGTCTGATTTAACAAACTACGGGAGCCATCAAGATGTTTTTAAAGTGGATCTGAATAGTAAAAAATTTTACCAAATTGTAGCATTAGCTCTCGTTTCCCCAATCATTGCTACTTGTTGCTTTTTTGTCCAGGCCCATCTGGAGCACACACCTGGAGTATAATCTTATTCCCTTTCACCAAGATACAGCATTAAGCAGGTTTTAACAGTCATTCCTACAGAATCAAAACATACAGGGTACTTAGATCTGGTTATGTCGGGCTTGTCCTTTCCTTTGTACAGGTGCCCAATGTTCTTCTATCTTTTATCCCAGAAATCTGCTAGTGGAGATGATTAAAGTGTTTCTTTCCTCCCTCTATCCACCCCCAAACAATTACTGTTACTTTACTGCCCATTTTATTCCTGCTTTTGTCCTTCCCCATTCACAGTTTCTAATAAAAGCAGATGACCCATTCATATGACACGGGTCATGTGCAACACTAAAAGTCAATTCTGTGATTTGAGACATCCAGGCTTATCCTCCTGGATCTTGAAAGAATACTAATTTCCAAGGGGGTAATACAAAAGCAAACATCTTATCTTTGGGTAGCATAACTGTCTCTGTTACCATTAAAAATTATAAATTGGCTTATCTGAGAGATTTTATTGTCTATAAAACCCTTCATGGACTACTAAATTTTCAAAGTCTAGAAAGGAAAGACACAGTATCAGCCTAAAGAGCTCTCTGGAAGAGAAGACACGGGCGAGATACCAAGCAACTTTCTGCACAATTCTAGAGCAGAGTATTCCACACATAAGACCCAGTAACGAGAGCAAACTTCCCATGGTGTGCTGTTTGATTCAGTTAAATTAGTAATGGGGCCAGACTGTGATTTCAAATCCTTCATTAATTTTAAATATATGTACACATTTTACTTCAACTAAGTGGTGTGTGTGTGTGTGCTTTTTAGAGGTTTTTTTTTTTTTTCTTTTTTTGCTTCAGTGCACGTGTGCTCATAGAGAGAAAGACAAACAGGCACAGTAAAGGAAAAGTGAGAAATCACTCCCTAGTGGGGATGGGCATGATGCAATCCCGTCTCCATTCTCCCCCCAAGATCTTGAGCATATACATGCATGTGTCCAGCATGATTTACAAGTCACCAGGTCCAGGACTCAAATCACAGCTGGACACGTGGGAGTCCAGCAACATAACTGTTATACCATCTCTGCTTGTCCTGAGAGTGTTATTTTTTTTTCCTAAGAGAGTGATTTTTGCTATAGGGTGTGTGCACTCACCAGAGAGACAGAAAGAGAGAGATCACCCCAAGAGTGGATGGCACACTGCAATCCCGTCTCCTTTATCCTCCTCTCAGGATTTTGGGCATGCACGCACACACATCCTGTGCAAGTTTCAAGATGCAGGGTCTGGGACTCAAACTGTGATCAACGACATGGGAATTCAGTGAAGTAACCATTATGCCATCTGCTGGTACCTGTGGCCATGTTTTAAAAGTAATACTCTTGGGACCAGCAGCATGGCCATCCCCCCTGGGGGGTGATTTCTCACTTTCTGTCTCTTTGTCTCCCTCTGTCTCTCTGGAGAGTGCACATGCTCTATAGTAAGAATCTATTAAAATAAATAAATAAATAAATAAATAAAAACATGAACACAGGGCCCAACAGATGACGTAGTAGTTAAGGTGCTAGACTTCCACATGTCTGAATGCAGTTTGAATCTCACACTTGGCTTGCTCTTTCACTTTCTCTCTCTCTATCTCTCTGTATCTCTGGTGAGTGCATGTGTCCTGTAGCAAATTAAAATAATAATAATAATACATAAAATTAAATACTAAAAAAATATGACAAATTTTTAGACACTCATCCTTGTGAGACAGGTCCTCTCCCCTTATTCTTGTGTGCATAATTGCTTTGACCAAGAAAATAGAATAAATGTGATTCTGAGATTTTCCAGACTACAACAAAAAGCTGTCCTTTGCCTTGTTCTCTGGAGCACTTTCTCTAGAATTGTGGGACATGATGTAAAAGTATATGACTGCCATCAGGCCACCATACTCAAGTCTCAAGGAGAAGATTCAGGTGGGAGCTTAGGTCAACAGTGCAATGTGAACTCAGGCTTTGAGTCATACTGGTGTCAAACATGCAAGCAAAACACACCCATGTAATTCTAGTTTCCAGCCCTTTGAGTTACCACTTGGTAGTCAAGATTTTGAAGGTGAGTCCCAAGGCTGTGAAGCAGAGTTAAGCTATCCCACTGTATAAGCCCAAACACCTGACTGACAGAATCTCTGAGTATGGTAAAATGATTGTGGTTCTATGCCATTAAATTACAGGATGATTGCTACACAGCACCAGGTATTAAAAATCTTAGGCACTGTAGTTACATGAATTAATCCTATCCCAATAAGAAGAAAAAGAAGCTCATTATAAACTCTGAACCTCAATATTGTCATGGTTCCCTAGTTACAAGACACTCACAGAGTTAAAGCTATAGAAAATATCATTTTTTATATAAATGAATGCTATTTCTTTTTCTTTTCTTTCCTTTTCTTTTTTTTTTTTTTTTTTTTTTTTTTTTTCTCAAGGGGGGGGGCCCCCCCAAAAAAAAA